>NC_088225.1:12156655-12458824 GCF_036934945.1 Oncorhynchus masou masou | reverse complement strand
GAGACCTAATCAGAGGGGGAAGAGAGAACAGGTGGGAAGGAGTGAATGAGCTAGTTAGGGAAGATGTAGAACAGCTGAAGAATGAGAGACAGAGAAGGTAACCTAAAAAGACCAGCAGAGAGAGACAGAGTGAAGAGAAAGGACAGGAACAGACATAACAAGACATGACAACGTCTCGTTAAACATGAAGCATACGCCCCCACCCCTCTTCTTACCAGAAAGATGTTTGTTTCTGTCGGCGTGATGCGTGAAGAAACCAGCTGTCATAGTAACCATCAGGTTCCTGATAGCTCAATTTGGCCAGGCGGCCAGCTCAAGGAGTCTTTGGGGTTCCAAACTTCTTCCATTTAGGAATGATGGAGGACAATTCCTTCGACCTCATGGTTTGTTTTTTGTTCTGACACGCACTGTGAACTGGGACCTTATATAGACCTTTCATATACAGGCCTTTCTAATCGACCTGGCCGGGGTATCCTGGAAGGATATTGATCTCATCCCGTCAGTAGAGGATGCCTGGTTATTTTTTTTAAATGCCTTCCTACCCATTTTAAATAAGCATGCCCCATTCAAGACATTTAGAACCAGGAACAGATATAGCCCTTGATTCTCCCCAGACCTGACTGCCCTTAACCAACACAAAAACATCCTATGGCATTCTGCATTAGCATCGACCAGCCCCCGTGATATGCAGCTGTTCAGGGAAGCTAGAAACCAGTATACACAAGCAGTTAGAAAAGCCAAGGCTAGCTTTTTCAAGCAGAAATTTGCTTCCTGCAACACTAACTCAAAAAAGTTCTGTGACACTGTAAAGTCCATGGAGAATAAGAACACCTCCTCTCAGCTGCCCACTGCACTGAAGATAGGAAATACTGTCACCACTGATAAATCCACTATAATTGAGAATTTCAATAAGCATTTTTCTACGGCTGGCCATGCTTTCCACCTGCCTACTCCTACCCCGGTCAACAGCACTGCACCCCCCACAGCAACTCGCCCAAGTCTTCCCCATTTCTCCTTCTCCCAAATCCAGTCAGCTGATGACCTAAAAGAGCTGCAAAATCTGGACCCCTACAAATCAACCGGGCTAGACAATCTGGACCCCTTCTTTCTAAAATTATCTGCCGAAATTGTTGCCACCCCTATTACTAGCCTGTTCAACCTCTTTCGTGTCGTCTGAGATTCCCAAAGATTGGAAAGCAGCTGCGGTTATCCCCCTCTTCAAAGGGGGACACACTCTTGACCCAAACTGCTACAGACCAATATCTATCCTACCCTGCCTTTCTAAGGTCTTCGAAAGCCAAGTCAACAAACAGATTACCGACTTTTTCGAATCTCACCATACCTTCTCTGCTATGCAATCTGGTTTCAGAGCAGGTCATGGGTGCACCTCAGTCACGCTCAAGGTCCTAAACAATATCTTAACCCGCCACCGATAAGAAACATTACTGTGCAGCCGTATTCATTGATCTGGCCAAGGCTTTCGACTCTGTCAATCACCACATCCTTATCGGCAGACTCGACAGCCTTGGTTTCTCAAATGATTGTCTCGCCTGGTTCACCAACTACATCTCTGATAGAGTTCAGTGTGTCAAATCGGAGGGTCTGCTGTCCGGACCACTGGCAGTCTCTATGGGGGTGCCACAGAGTTCAATTCTTGGACCGACTCTCTTCTCTGTATACATCAATGATGTCGCTCTTGCTGCTGCTGAGTCTCTGATCCACCTCTAAGCAGACGACACCATTCTGTATACTTCTGGCCCTTCTTTTGACACTGTGTTAACAACCCTCCAGGCAAGCTTCAATACCATACAACTCTCCTTCCGTGGCCTCCAATTGCTCTTAAATACAAGTAAAACTAAATGCATGCTCTTCAACCGATTGCTGCCTGCACCTGCCCACCTGTCCAACATCACTACTCTGGACGGTTCTGACTTAGAATACGTGGACAACTACAAATACCTAGGTGTCTGGTTGGACTGTAAACTCTCCTTCCAGACCCACATCAAACATCTCCAATCCAAAGTTAAATCTAGAATTTCGCAACAAAGCATTCTTCACTCATGCTGCCAAACATACCCTTGTAAAACTGACCATCCTACCATCCTCGACTTCGGCGATGTCATTTACAAAATAGCCTCCAATACCCTACTCAACAAATTGGATGCAGTCTATCACAGTGCAATCCATTTTGTCACCAAAGCCCCATATACTACCCACCATTGCAACCTGTACCCTCTCGTTGGCTGGCCCTCACTTCATACTCGTCGCCAAACCCACTGGCTCCATGTCATCTACATGTCATCTACAAGACCCTGCTAGGTAAAGTCCCCCCTTATCTCAGCTCGCTGGTCACCATAGCATCACCCACCTGTAGCACGCGCTCCAGCCGGTATATCTCTAGGGTCCTACCCCCAAAACCAATTCTTTCTTTGGCCGCCTCTCCTTCCAGTTCTCTGCTGCCAATGACTGGAACGAACTACAAAAATCTCTGAAACTGGAAACACATCTCCCTCACTAGCTTTAAGCACCAACTGTCAGAGCAGCTCAGATTACTGCACCTGTACATAGCCCACCTATAATTTAGCCCAAACAACTACCTCTTTCCCTACTGTATTTAATTAATTTATTTATTTTGCTCCTTTGCACCCCATTATTTTTATTTCTACTTTTCACAATCGTCCACTGCAAATCTACCATTCCAGTGTTTTACTTGCTATATTGTATTTACTTTTTTTCCTTTACCTCCCTTACCTCACCTCATTTGCTCACATCGTATATAGACTTGTTTATACTGTATAATTGACTGTATGTTTATTTTACTCCATGTGTAACTCTGTTGTTGTATGTGTCAAACTGCTTTGCTTTATCTTGGCCAGGTCGCAATTGTAAATGAGAACTTGTTCTCAACTTGCCTACCTGGTTAAATAAAGGTGAAATAAAAAATAAATAGACAGGTGTGTGCAGTTCCAAACTACGTACAATCATGTACAAGTATTTCTGTTTTTTTATTTTGTATAAATTTGCTACAATGTCTAAAAACCTGTCTTCACTTTGTCATTATGGGGTATTGTGTGTAGATTGATGATTTTTTATATCCATTTTGAATAAGGCTGTAACATAACAACATGTGGAAAAAGTCAAGGGGTGTGAATACGATCTGAATGCACTGTATAAGAGGCAATCTATCATTCATTCATGTTGGGTAAAAAGAGGAAACAGTTAATAATATTACAATATTGTGTGTCTGTGCACAGTCTATCTACACACTTCCTCAGGGTTTTAATGTAACCACAAATACAATGAAGTAAGGGAACAATGAATGGCAATGTAACATAGACCATACATCACATATCAGTTTGGAGACAGTCTTGACCCACAACTACTGTGGGAAAGACTAAGAGGACATCAATGTGTTGCACAAGAAATATAGAAGAACATTTGTTTTCTATAATGGATATGTTTATTGGTCTTTTACAACAATAAAAAAAAGTCTAGAAATACAAGAAATAAAAGGAGAGGATGAATACCTGGTCGTCAACAGCCAGTCCACTAATAATAACAACCTTCAGGATGTTAAAGCTTTGAACCCAATGAAAACCTACTTTCTGCCTGGCAGACAGAAGGCTCCATAAATCACTCTGTTATAACACTGGTTCACACCAACACGATGGGAGAGGTGCTTATGGTATAATATGACACTAAAGCTATGAAACTGGTTCAAACACTATACACTTTTTTCCCCTCATGTCTTTATTGAGAAGTGTCTTTCAAGAGAAACAGATAAACCTTTTTTCCCCCAATTTGTTATGGCTTAAAATAATAATGAAGGCCTCAAATATGTAATTAGTCATTTACAAAATGGTCATTTATGTTTAACATTTAATAATCAAGGCATCATCAAGTGTGCATATTCAAATTGATCGATTGCTCTACCCTGAACCACTGAATTAAAAACCAACGCTCTAACACTCAATAAAACATGAATTACCCCTCTGTAAATCATGCTAATATTATTCAGCCATTTGTAATGCATTGAAATTAAGGTGACACGAGATGTCAAAGAGACCTTTTTGAGTTAAGTATTTTGTACATGGTACAGAAAACATAACTGAATAGCCAGAATTATACATAGCAATATTATAGTATGTCAAGCACACATTTGGGCTGTCTTTCTAAAAAAAGGGCCTTTGCTCCAAGTCTGACAAACCTAATTCCACACATTATCGTACACCACTTAAAGTAGATTGATATGTCAAATATAAAATGGTGGGTTATTGGACAAGGTTATATGGATAAAGTTTTGATGAAAAACATTTGATGGGATCGTCATTTAGGCTACCATTTAAAAATAATCCCCTCGCTTATGCTGTCCTTTGTTTTACATATCCTGGTCCAATACTGTACAATCATGAAAGACACATGTTTTTACAGGTTTGTGGGGGCCGAGGCCATGCTGCGTGTGGGCTGGAGGGAGCGCGTCTACTCTGGTTGGGGAGCTGCTGGCGTCTCGTTGGCATTGGCGTCCGTGGTCTTGTTTTCCACCTCATCGTCGGATAGGAGGTCGAGCGATGTTCCCTCCACCTGCAGCTGACGCCTTCCCGAGCGGCTGGAGGAGAAACTGATGGGGCCCCCACGCCTGCAGGGGACATAGGGGGCCAGGAGAGGTATTAGTAACGAGGACCATCAATTTGGCCAATATACACAACTGTTTGTGTGTGTGTGTGTGTGGGGGGGGGGGCTCTAAATACCTGAGGCGGCTCTTGAGTGTGTTGACCTCACGGCTGAGACCCTCGCTGCCCTCAGTGGCATCGTCCAGCTCCCTCTGCAGCTTCCTGCGGTAGGTGTTGGCACGTGTGGCCTCCTCCTCAGCCTCCTCAAGCTGCCTCTTCAGCTGCTTCATGCGAGAGTTGGCCTTCTCCATCTGACCCAGCCAGGAGTCACAACAGACATCAACAATGATGAACAGTCAATACTAATACTTACAATACTCAGCAGTCCTGTGGTCCAGTGGTTACTGGAAAGAACCTACTGTAGGAAAGACTCCAATCCTAAATCTTCACACCTATCCAATCCTGGCCCACCTTTGCAAGTTGTACTGAATTGGATAGAATTCCTTCATTAAAAATGCACTATGCAGCATTTGCCTAAGTTCTGTTTGTGTCAAAAGAAGCAGTCATTGTGTAGAGAATCCATAACCAAAAATCTATATATTTTCAGCTGTTGTACAAAACCGAAAGTAAAAGACACAAAAACTCAATTTAAGAACGGAAAGCATAGAAATGGAGCAATTAGAACAGATCTATTGCTTTTTAGACTTGTTTTCAATGAGAATTAAATATCTATAACTCAAATTTCTATGTTAATTTGGTTAAGTCTCCCAAAAAGTTACATATTGTAGCTTTAATATCTGAGACGTCCAAACTTCTGTGACAAGCTCGTCACCTGTTCCTTGTACTGGTCGGAATGGCGGCGCTCGTCCTCCACCTGCAAGCACACCTCCTTCAGCTTCTTCTCTGTCCGTCTCAGGAGCTTATTGGCCGCTGCTCGCTCCCTGATAGGAGGACAGAGGAATGAGGTCATAGGACAGTTAGAGCACCACAGGAACCGCATTGTAACAAAGGCTGTCAGTCATAGATCTTCAAGTACATCTCTTAAGATTGCTTTTGACTCATTACATTGATCACATTAACATTTAGATCACATTCAAGAACCTCTCTTCCAACGGGATGAGCTTGTTCTAAGGCCCTCATGAACTCCTCCTGAGTCTTGGTCTGCTATTTCACCTTGTCTAATAAGCTATGGAGTTGTTATAAGAGAGTTGCTGTGTTTCTCACTTTGCCTCCTGCTCCAGCTGCTCCTCCATCTGCAGTATCTTGGCCTCCAGGGCGGTGATGGAGGCCTTGAACCGGCTCTTCATGGAGCCCTCCAGCTCACACAGCTTGGCTCGCAAGTCCTTGTTCTGCCTCTCCAGCTGCTGGCGCACATTCTCACTCTTCTGGGCCATGTTGCGCTCTGCCACAAGCTCCAGGGTCAGGGTGTCCACCTGGGGGAGGAGAGGGGGAAGAGAGAGGTGGAGAGAGGAAAACAGGGAATGAAGGAGAGAGGGGAAAGTGAGAGAGAGATAAGAGTACTTTTTATAACTGGTGTGGTAGAGACCAACTGGGTTTACAGAACAGCAAATATACAACAAATGTACTAACGTTAGCATTTTTGTTTAGTTTACAGTCACTAGGCAGAGTGGCACCTTTTCAATGAGGTATGGTCAGAGATTAATATATCCATCTGTGTTAAGGTGCTCCTAACATTATAAGCTGATGAAGACAGCTTGTCGGTCAGAAAGGTTGGATATTAGGTTATTAAATTATTGAGTCTGCGCAAGAGTGTGCAGCTCTCCTTTTGTTTTTCAAAGGTCCTCCTAACAACCATTGCAAAGCTACGTTCGATCTGTATCAGATCAGCGTCAACTGAAGTGAAATAGGCATTTTACTTTCCATAATAAAATGTTACTCTAAAGTATCTTAAGAAGATAGAAGCTAATAAATATGTTTTATGTTTACTGCATATTGTTTAAGGCTGCAAATGTGTCTTTACGTTTGTCTATTGCTGGCAGCACCAATTCATTGAGTCAAATTCTGTGAATGTGTGAATGTAGGCCACTTGGCCAATAAAAGTTGTTTTGATTCTGATAGACAGTAACGTTACTTTGAATGTCCTAGCGTCTTCCCATATCCCATACAATCACGCATCAGTGGCCCAGGGAGCGTGGGAGAAAGATACCCCAATGTTTCTCAATAAAAAACAGGTGTATTGGCAAGAATCGAGTTATTTTGTATATTTTATGAAATAGGAATAACTCTGAATTACACGATAAATTAATTTTGTAAATAATTTTTCAACATTTTGGCGTGTGTGATTTGTTTACTATTTATGCTGGTGACGTGGAGACAGGCGCATCATAATTTGGTTTATGACATCACAATGTGAAATGGGCAACATATTTTGATGTTCTGTAAAATAAGGCACAGTCTACAAATACACTGAAATGGGATGTTTGTGTTTCTGTAAAAAGGTATATGTCTATTCTGGGCTAGAATTTGTCTAATTATGTTACGCTTTAGAGTGTATTCTATTATTTTCAGCTATTCCTAGTTGTTTCATTGTCTATTTATGTGTCCCAAATGGCAGGATTTGGGACAGAGGGTATAACTGTATGGTTACAATGGTTTTATTTTTATAAACATGTATTTATTTTTGCTATTTGTTGGCCTATGATACAGAATTCAATATGATTGGGCGACAAGTTCTTTATTTTATGGTCAGATCATGTGGTTTGGGTGTGACATTTGCTGCTAGTTCAAATATAACATATATAATGTTTCTCCAAACAGAAAAAGAAGTGCAGAGTTCGCCTCGGGATTGGGAACCGCTGTCCATCGCCGTTCCCAATCCCACCCAAACTGACGTCATTGGATGCCAGCATGGTAACTGCGTCAGTTTGAAAACCGGGAGAAGAAGAACGTAAAGGATCACCACCAACTTGATTCTTCCTTTGTCTCTTCTTTCCATTTGAAAACGTCTACAACATCTCTGACGCACCTCGACCCCTTGTCCGGCCGAACACCAATCGGCACTCCATCCCCCACACCCCCTCACCCCTGGATCCCCTGCCAGATCCCCTTCCACTCTCTCCAAGTTCTTCGGCCTCTCTTCCATCTCCTCTCTCCACATGTCATCTCTCTCTTCTTCTTCTTCTTCAGAGGAAGGATCACAGACCTCCTCACCTTTTAGTGCTTCTTTTGTTTCCCTGGCTGTCTCAACTCAGTTTTCCTCCTCTGCCACTCCCCCCAGTCCTGCCTGCACTTCCTCCACAACCCACGTCTCCTCCCCTGCCCCCCAGTCCTCCTCTCCAAACCCTCTGGACCACCATGGAGACACCAACAAAGACAGTGAGATTGGCAGGTACTGCAGCCTCATATCACATTTCATGCCAACCAACACCATTAAATTGAAATGCAAAAGCCAATATAATATAGCTAACCTAATGCATATGTCTGTGTGTCTTTACAGAGATCTTATGAGCTCTGAGGTCAAAGAGGTGGGGGCAGTTGTTCCACAGACAAAGAGAATGGTACCTCTATTTGCTGGCATCGCAGGTCTGTAAACGGGTGCCATTTTTTGGTGCTATTTGTCTCAATTCATCTTTGACAAAGCTTCTCTCTTACCGCTCTCCGTCTCTCGGTCTCTCCCTGCAGAGGCCTCCATTGACCTGAAGGCTTCCTCTGTCTCCTTGGAGAGGTAAGTACTGTATACAATAGCCACCTTCATCTCACTCAACTCTACATAAGAGTGGTCACTCACACCATGACATGGTAAAGAATATCTGTATGCCTGTACATTAAAACAGTGTTCAAACAGACTGATTGGTGTTGAGCTACTGCTACTGAGGCCTCTACCCTGTCTCTCTTCCTCCAGGCCATTGGTCAGGTCTCGGGAAGCCATGGCTCACCTTCCCAACCTGTTCAGCAAGAGTAGCACCCAGCTGGGGAGCAGAGCTGCACAGGCGAGGGCGAAGACAACACCAAGCTTCTCGGGTAAAACACACACTCACACACACACACACCTACTCTTATCTCTGAGCTCTGCTTTTTGTTTTAAATAATTCGGTGTGGTACTCAGAGTTATCTTGTGTTCATGCCTTACAAATACATTCATTAGTTTACCTTTGGTCCACAGTTCAGATATTAGTGTGTAACTGATGGCTCCTTTCCCTCAGGTTGCCCAATATTGGCAACACCTGCTTCATGAACTCTGCTCTGCAGTGCCTGCTGGGGCTGCCAGCATTTTGCAGAGACATCCTGAGACAGCAGAACATCTGGAGTTCCTCCCCCTACTCTCAACTGCTATGGTATACAGCCTCGCTCTCACCCTCCTGTCCCACCTGTACACACACTGACCCACCCACCTAGACGCTTATTGTTACAGTACACAAGTTCCGCCTCAATGTATGTGTCAGTGGAGGCTGCTGAGGGGAGGACAGCTCGTAATGATGTCTGAAACGGAGCAAATGGAATGACATCAAACACATGGAAACCATATGTTTGATGTATTTGATAGCATTCCACAGATTCCGCTCCAGCCATTACCACGAACCCGTCCTCCCCAATTAAGGTGCCATCAACCTCCTGTGGTATGTATGTATGTCTATCTATCTATCTATCTATCTATCTATCTATCTATCTATCTATCTATCTATCTATCTATCTATCTTTGTATGAGATTTCCCCACAAAAGGGTTTTATTACAGACAGAAATACTCCTCAGCACCCCTCAGACGATGCCGCAGGTGAAGTAGCTGGATATGGAGGTCCTGGGATTGTGTGGTTACACCTGGTCTGCGGTTGGGAGGCCGGTTGGACATACTGCTAAATTCTCTAAAACAATGTTGGAGATGGCTTATGGTATAGAAATGAACATTCAATTCTCTGGAAACAGCTCTGGTGGAGATTCCTGCTGTCAGCATGCTAATTGTACACTCCCTAAAAAGCTGAGACATCTGTGGTATTGTGTTGTGTAACAAAACTGCACATTTTAGAGTGGCCTTTTATTGTCCTCAGCACAAGGTGCAACTCTGTAATGATCATGCTGTTTAATCAGCTTCTTGATATGCCACCTGACAGGTGGATGGATTATCTTGGCAAAGGATAAACGCTCACTAACAGATATACAAACAAATCTGTGCAAACAAATCAGAAATAAGCTTTTTTTGTGCGTATGGAAAATGTATAGGATCTTTTATTTCAGCTCATGAAACATGGGACCAACTCTTCACATGTTGCATTTATATTTTTGTTCAGTATACTGTATGTATGTATGAATGAATGGATGGATATATATTGTCCTTCGTACACTCTTAGTGCCTCATAACATTTTTAAGATAAAACCACTCCCAACTCAGCTTCTGATTAACACCAGAGATGATTTCCTGTCACAGTCAGGAATCAGTTGAATCATATTTGATCAGAGGCTAAAGTAGAAGCACTGTCACGGGATTCTTCCTGGGA
Source organism: Oncorhynchus masou masou (assembly GCF_036934945.1). Classification (NCBI taxonomy): domain Eukaryota; kingdom Metazoa; phylum Chordata; class Actinopteri; order Salmoniformes; family Salmonidae; genus Oncorhynchus; species Oncorhynchus masou. The sequence goes on along the minus strand of NC_088225.1, from coordinate 12,448,763 downwards.
AGGAGAGGTGGACCAAAACGCAGAGTAGCTATTTTGATACATCTTTAATAAAGATGAATATAGAACAATATACAAAACAAGAACTGTGAAAAAAATCAAAAACAGCCCTATCTGGTGCAACAAACACAAAGACAGGAACAATCACCCACAAAACCCAACACAAAACAGGCTACCTAAATATGGCTCCTAATCAGAGACAATGACTAACACCTACCTCTGATTGAGAACCATATCAGGCCCAAACACAGAAATAGACAAACAAGACATCCAACATAGAATGCCCACTCAGATCACACCCTGACCAAACAACACATAGAACATACATAGCAAACTATGGTCAGGGTGTGACAAGCACAGAGCTAATCTGTGGCCAAGGTGAGAGAGTGAAACCTGAATGCATGCTCTTTGTCTCCCTCCACAGCTGCTTTGCCGAGTTACATCAGGCCAGGCTTTCTGGAGGCACTGTTCATGCTAAGAACAAGGAAAATAAGAAAATCCTTCAAACAGTCAAGCACTGTCTTTCCGTTGTCAATGAGGACTATGAGGAAGACTATGAACAGGTAAGATATTATTTGCTGAAAGACTCACTTAACAATAAACCTGGGACACGTGACAGTGTTTTTCCTCAGCTCTGTTTCAGTTGGAGTTGTTGATGTATTTTCTGCTTCTTTCCCATTCTTCTCTCAGGATGCCCATGAATGTGTGTTGCTCCTCCTCTTTCAGCTGAAGGAGGAGGGTATGGCATTAAAGGGCTCACCAGAGCCATACACCTGCCCCGTGAAGCAGTTAGAATTCAAGCTGAAGACTTCCCGTACCTGCACTAGGTAACAGCTGTCATTTGTATACGGTGTACCTTGATGTCGTCATCACATTGGTGAGGAGGTTTAATGTCAGCATAACATGCAGGATACAGAGGTAAAGCATTAAGACAGTGTGTAGAGGGATCAAAAGGTTTGTGTTGGATAGCTGATGCATTTCTCTCCGTACTTCTGAAGCTGTGGAGTTATAGTGTATGGTCAGGAGGATTACAATCACTTGTCACTGAGCCTGAGCCATTACCTGCCACACAGCCTGGACCTCTACTTTAAGGTCAGCACTTAGCTTAAACCAAGAGTTAGTATGTCAAGGAACACTATCATTAATGTCATAATGTTCATAATTGTATTGCTATCCTTTGCCACCTAGCCATCTGCGTTAGAGTGTGCATGCAGGGTGTGCTCAGGCAGCATGGCATCTGTGACTAGACACTTCCTCACGCTGCCCCGGTGAGTCCCCCCATCATCATCTTAGATTACAATTGACAGTCCTGATCTAACTCACCGAACTGGGTTATTGATTTGAGTACAAGACTGATTCCTTTGTCTGTGTGAATGCTTGCCTGGCCGTCTCTGTATGTGTCTGTCTGTCTGTCTGTCTGTCTTTGTGAATGCCTGCCTGTCTGTCTCTGAGCAGGGTCCTAATGCTTCATATCAAGCGATTTACTGCAGGCAACTGGGAGCCAGAGAAGGTGGATGATCCCATGTCCATCCCTGCAGAAATAACCCTCCCAGCCGTATGTGGGAAGACAGCCCATGTCCAGTATGGAGCCAGGTTGGTTTACACTCTGTTTGGGGACATTGCACATTGAGTAGCCAACACACACAATGATTTTCACACACTAGATATTTATTTTCAATGCCATCAATTTACACAGGGCAAGCTCCCTGGGGAAAAACAACATGGACAACACACCTGCAAACTCCCCGAAAGGCACCCTTGATAGACCAGGTAGGACATTGTGTTACTGACATCATGCAGAACACCCTCTCATGAAACAGGACTGTTGAGGAAAGCAAGTCGGAAGCTGAAGTTAAGAGTATATTTGTTGATAGGTTTCCACTTCACTTTCTGGTTTGCATTTACACTATATTTGATATACCCCCACCAGCTTCAAATTCCTCTGACCAGCTAGAGAAACCAGCTGACAGTGAGAAAAAACAGCAGGCAGCCGCTGTGGTGAGGAGAGAGCGAAAAATAAATAACAGATAATTAGATCCAGTTGAGATAGTGGGCGGATCAAGATAAGACAGTTATAGAAGGCACCCCTATCCTGTAGACAAAATAACAATCCTATTATTAAATGTGTTTCCTTACAGAGACACCAGCCAGACAATATCTACAAATTGTCAAGTGTGATCTCACATCTGGGAGACAACATGTATACAGGTATGCAGGCATGCAGTTGTGCAGGCACGCACACGCAATTATGAAAGCTTAATGTACACTCTATTTTGTTTCCCTTGTTCCCTAGGCCACTACATCAGTGATGTTCTGGACAGCCGTGGCAGTGGGTGGCTCTGCCTGGATGACGCACATGTCTTGAGGACAGATGAGGCCACTGTGCTGAAGGCGATTGCACAGACTGCCTACATCCTGTTCTATGTCTGCAGGTAAGGCTCTAGGCCACAAATTTGAGAAGAATGTCACAAATGGAGTCAATGATGGCAATGAGTCATGAAGAAGAAAAAAAAAGTGTTTACCAAAGCTAGAAAGATGATTTATTGACCAAGCATTAAGAGTTATCCCTTTAACTTGTAATCCCTCTGTATGTTATTTTTCAGACATTGTATGTACATGTAAGATCTCCCTGTCATTTCTCATTGAAGTGGAGCAGGTGAAGGAGACCAGGCCCCTCACTACCAGGAGAGGGACCAGGAGAACCCATCATTAAACTCAGGGAGAGGCACAGGGCTCAGGGACCACCTGGAGTAGCACGTACCACACACCAAGAAACATCAGATTCATCGAATGAGGCTGCCCTACACCACCATCAAGCTGCCCTAGACCACCATCAAGCTGCCCTACTCCACCATCAAGCTGCCCTACTCCACCATCAAGCTGCCCTACACCACCATCAGACTATCCTAGACCACCATCAATCTTCCCTACACCACCATCAAGCTGCCCTAGACCACCATCAAGCTGCCCTAGACCACCATCAAGCTGCCCTAGACCACCATCAAGCTGCCCTACACCATCATCATGCTGCCCTAGACCATCATCATGCTGCCCTAGACCACCATCAACTGCCTTAGACCACCATCAAGCTGCCCTAGACCACAATCAATCCTCCCTACACCATCATCAAGCTGCCCTACACCACCATCAAGCTGCCCTACACCACTATCAAGCTGCCCTACACCACCATCAGTCTGGCCTACACCACCATCAAGCTGCCCTACACCACCATCAAGCTGCTCTAGACCACCATCAGACTATCCTAGACAACCATCAAGCTGCCCTACACCACCATCAGACTATCCTAGACCATTAGGACATCATGCTGGCCTAAACCACCTAGACACCAAGCTGCCCTAGACCACCAGAACACCAGGCTGCCCTAGACCACCAGAACACTAGGCTGCCCTAGACCACCTGGACAGCAGGCTGCCCTAGACCACCAGGCTGCCCTAGACCATCAGAAGAAACAGCCTACACCACAAAGCATGTACCCACTCTAGGCCATCTACTGTATGTTTACAATTATATAAATATAAAACATCTCACCGACCAAGTGCAATTAATGTTCTTTTACTGTACATGGTAGTGAATAAATGTTCCTACAGTGCATTCAGAAAGTATTCAGATCCCTTGACTTTTTCCACATTTAGTTAAGTTACAGCCTTATTCTAAAATGGATTAATTTATTTTTTCTTCTTCTCATCAATCTATCCCATAATGACAGCAAAAACAGGTTTTTAGATTTTTTTGCAAATTAATCAAGAAAACATAAATCTATCACATTTACATAAGTATTCAAACCCTTTACTCAGTACTTTGTTGAAGCACCTTTGGCAGCGATTACAGCCTCAAATTTTCTTAGGTATGACGCTATAAGCTTAGCACATCTGTATTTGGGGAGTTTCTCTCATTCTTCTCTGCAGATCCTCTCAAGCTCTGTCAGGTTGGAGGAGTATCGCTGCACAGCTATTTTCAGATCTCCAGAGATGTTCAATCAGGTTCAAGTCCGGGCTCTGGCTGAGCCACTCAAGGACATTCAGAGACTTGTCCCCAAGCCACCCCTGCGTTGTCTTGGCTGTGTGCTAAGGGTCGTTGTCCTGTTGGAAGGTGAACCTTCGCCCCAGTCTGAGATCCTGAACGCTCTGGAGCTGGTTTTCATCAAGCATCTCTCTGTACTTTGTGCCATTCATCTTTCCCTCGATTCTGACTAGTGTACCAGTCCCTGCTGCTGAAAAACATCCCCACAGCATGATGCTGCCACCACCATGCTTCACCCTAGAAATGGTGCCAGGTTTCCTCCAGACATGGCGCTTGGCATTCAGGCCAAAGAGTTCAATATTGGTTTCATCAGACCAGAGAATATTGATTCTCATGGTCTGAGAGTCTTCAGGTGGCTTTTGGCAAACTCCAAGCGTGCTGTCATGTGCCTTTTACTGAGAAGTGGCTTCCGTCTGACCACTCTACCATAAAGACCTGGTTGATGGAGTGCTGCAGAGATGGTTGTCCTTCTGGAGGTTTCTCTAATCTCCACAGAGGAACTCTGGAGCTCTGTCAAATCAAATCAAATCAAATAAATGTTTATTTGTCACATACACATGGTTAGCAGATGTTAATGCAAGTGTAGCGAAATGCTTGTGCTTCTAGTTCCGACAATGCAGTAATAACCAACAAGTATTCTCGCTAACAATTCCAAAACTACTTCCTTATAGACACAAGTGTAAGGGGATAAAGAATATGTACATAAAGATACATGAATGAGTGATGGTACAGAGCGGCATAGACAAGATACAGTAGATGGTATCGAGTACAGTATATACATATGAGATGAGTATGTAAACAAAGTGGCATAGTTAAAGTGGCTAGTGATACATGTATTACATAAAGATGCAGTAGATGATATAGAGTACAGTATATACGTATACATATGAGATGAATAATGTAGGGTATGTAAACATTATATTAGGTAGCATTGTATTAGGTAGCATTGCCACTGCTGCGCCTTCTTCACGATGCTGTCTGTGTGGGTGGACCAATTCAGTTTGTCTGTGATGTGTACGCCGAGGAACTTAAAACTTACTACCCTCTCCACTACTGTTCCATCGATGTGGATAGGGGGGTGTTCCCTCTGCTGTTTCCTGAAGTCCACAATCATCTCCTTAGTTTTGTTGACGTTGAGTGTGAGGTTATTTTCCTGACACCACACTCCGAGGGCCTTCACCTCCTCCGTGTAGGCCGTCTCACCGTTGTTGTTAATCAAGCCTACCACTGTTGTGTCTTCCGCAAACTTGATGATTGAGTTGGAGGCGTGCGTGGCCACGCAGTCGTGGGTGAACAGGGAGTACAGTAGAGGGCTCAGAACGCATCCTTGTGGGGCCCCAGTGTTGAGGATCAGCGGGGTGGAGATGTTGTTGCCTACCCTCACCACCTGGGGGCGTCACATCAGGAAGTCCAGTACCCAGTTGCACAGGGCGGGGTCGAGACCCAGGGTCTCGAGCTTGATGACGAGCTTTGAGGGTACTATGGTGTTAAATGCCGAGCTATAGTCGATGAATAGCATTCTCACATAGGTATTCCTCTTGTCCAGATGGGTTAGGGCAGTGTGCAGTGTGGTTGAGATTGCATCGTCTGTCAACCTATTTGGGCGGTAAGCAAATTGGAGTGGGTCTAGGGTGTCAGGTAGGGTGGAGGTGATATGGTCCTTGACTAGTCTCTCAAAGCACTTCATGATGACGGAAGTGAGTGCTACGGGGCGGTAGTCGTTTAGCCCTGTTACCTTAGCTTTCTTGGGAACAGAAACAATGGTGGCCCTCTTGAAGCATGTGGGAACAACAGACTGGGATAGAGATTGATTGAATATGTCCGTAAACACACCAGCCAGCTGGTCTGCACATGCTCTGAGGGCGCGGCTGGGGATGCCGTCTGGGCCGGCAGCCTTGCGAGGGTTAACATGTTTAAATGTTTTCCTAACGTCAGCTGCAGTGAAGGAGAGTCCGCATGTTTTGGTTGCGGGCCGTGTCAGTGGCACTGTATTGTCCTCAAAGCGGGCAAAAAAGTTATTTAGTCTGCCTGGGAGCAAGACATCCTGGTCCGTGACGGGGCTGGTTTTCTTTTTGTAATCCGTGATTGACTGTAGACCCTGCCACATACCTCTTGTGTCTGAGCCAATTTGTAAGTCGCTCTGGATAAGAGCGTCTGCCAAATGACTTAAATGTAAATGTAAATGTAAATGAGCCGTTGAATTGAGATTCTACTTTGTCTCTATACTGAAGCTTAGCTTGTTTGATTGCCTTGCGGAGGGAATAGCTAAACTGTTTGTATTCGGTCATGTTTCCGGTCACCTTGCCCTGATTAAAAGGAATGTTTTAATCATTGCTATGGGAACGACATCTTCAACGCACGTTCTAATGAACTCGCTCACCGAATCAGCGTATTCGTCAATGTTCTTGTTTGATGCAATACGAAACATATCCCAGTCCACGTGATGGAAGCAGTCTTGGAGTGTGGAATCAGATTGGTCGGACCAGCGTTGAACAGACCTCAGCGCGGGAGCTTCTTGTTTTAGTTTCTGTCTGTATGCAGGGAGCAACAAAATGGAGTCGTGGTCAGCTTTTCCGAAAGGAGAGCGGGGCAGAGCCTTATATGCGTCGCGGAAGTTAGAATAGCAATGATCCAAGGTTTTTCCAGCCCTGGTTGCGCAATCGATATGCTGATACAATTTAGAGAGTCTTGTTTTCAGATTTGACTTGTTAAAATCCCCAGCTACAATGAATGCAGCCTCAGGATATATGGATTCCAGTTTGCAAAGAGTCAAATAAAGTTCGTTCAGAGCCATCGATGTGTCTGCTTGGGGGGGAATATATACGACTGTGATTATAATCGAAGAGAATTCCCTTGGTAGATAATGCGGTCGACATATGATTGTGAGGAATTCTAAATCAGGTGAACAGAAGGACTTGAGTTCCTGTATGTTGTTGTGACCACACCACGTCTCGTTAAACATGAAGCATACGCCCCCACCCCTCTTCTTACCAGAAAGATGTTTGTTTCTGTCGGCGTGATGCGTGAAGAAACCAGCTGTCATAGTGACCATCAGGTTCCTGATAGCTCAGTTTGGCCAGGCGGCCAGCTCAAGGAGTCTTTGGGGTTCCAAACTTCTTCCATTTAGGAATGATGGAGGACAATTCCTTCGACCTCATGGTTTGTTTTTTGTTCTGACATGCACTGTGAACTGGGACCTTATATAGACCTTTCATATACAGGCCTTTCTAATCGACCTGGCCGGGGTATCCTGGAAGGATATTGATCTCATCCCGTCAGTAGAGGATGCCTGGTTATTTTTTTTAAATGCCTTCCTACCCATTTTAAATAAGCATGCCCCATTCAAGACATTTAGAACCAGGAACAGATATAGCCCTTGATTCTCACCAGACCTGACTGCCCTTAACCAACACAAAAACATCCTATGGCATTCTGCATTAGCATCGACCAGCCCCCGTGATATACATTTACATTTACATTTAAGTCATTTAGCAGACGCTCTTATCCAGAGCGACTTACAAATTGGTGAATTCACCTTCTGACATCCAGTGGAACAGCCACTTTACAATAGTGCATCTAAATAATTAAGGGGGGTGGTGAGAAGGATTACTTATCCTATCCTAGGTATTCCTTGAAGAGGTGGGGTTTCAGGTGTCTCCGGAAGGTGGTGATTGACTCCGCTGTCCTGGCGTCGTGAGGGAGTTTGTTCCACCATTGGGGGGCCAGAGCAGCGAACAGTTTTGACTGGGCTGAGCGGGAACTGTACTTCCTCAATGGTAGGGAGGCGAGCAGGCCAGAGGTGGATGAACACAGTGCCCTTGCTTGGGTGTAGTGCCTGATCAGAGCCTGGAGGTACTGCGGTGCCGTTCCCCTCACAGCTCCGTAGGCAAGCACCATGGTCTTGTAGCGGATGCGAGCTTCAACTGGAAGCCAGTGGAGAGAGCGGAGGAGCGGGGTGACGTGAGAGAACTTGGGAAGGTTGAACACCAGACGGGCTGCGGCGTTCTGGATGAGTTGTAGGGGTTTAATGGCACAGGCAGGGAGCCCAGCCAACAGCGAGTTGCAGTAATCCAGACGGGAGATGACAAGTGCCTGGATTAGGACCTGCGCCGCTTCCTGTGTGAGGCAGGGTCGTACTCTGCGGATGTTGTAGAGCATGAACCTACAGGAACGGGCCACCGCCATGATGTTGGTTGAGAACGACAGGGTGTTGTCCAGGATCACGCCAAGGTTCTTAGCGCTCTGGGAGGAGGACACAATGGAGTTGTCAACCGTGATGGCGAGATCATGGAACGGGCAGTCCTTCCCCGGGAGGAAGAGCAGCTCCGTCTTGCCGAGGTTCAGCTTGAGGTGGTGATCCGTCATCCACACTGATATGTCTGCCAGACATGCAGAGATGCGATTCGCCACCTGGTCATCAGAAGGGGGAAAGGAGAAGATTAATTGTGTGTCGTCTGCATAGCAATGATAGGAGAGACCATGTGAGGTTATGACAGAGCCAAGTGACTTGGTGTATAGCGAGAATAGGAGAGGGCCTAGAACAGAGCCCTGGGGGACACCAGTGGTGAGAGCGCGTGGCGAGGAGACAGATTCTCGCCACGCCACCTGGTAGGAGCGACCTGTCAGGTAGGACGCAATCCAAGCGTGGGCCGCGCCGGAGATGCCCAACTCGGAGAGGGTGGAGAGGAGGATCTGATGGTTCACAGTATCGAAGGCAGCCGATAGGTCTAGAAGGATGAGAGCAGAGGAGAGAGAGTTAGCTTTAGCAGTGCGGAGCGCCTCCGTGATACAGAGAAGAGCAGTCTCAGTTGAATGACTAGTCTTGAAACCTGACTGATTTGGATCAAGAAGGTCATTCTGAGAGAGATAGCGGGAGAGCTGGCCAAGGACGGCACGTTCAAGAGTTTTGGAGAGAAAAGAAAGAAGGGATACTGGTCTGTAGTTGTTGACATCGGAGGGATCGAGTGTAGGTTTTTTCAGAAGGGGTGCAACTCTCGCTCTCTTGAAGACGGAAGGGACGTAGCCAGCGGTCAGGGATGAGTTGATGAGCGAGGTGAGGTAAGGGAGAAGGTCCCCGGAAATGGTCTGGAGAAGAGAGGAGGGGATAGGGTCAAGCGGGCAGGTTGTTGGGCGGCCGGCCGTCACAAGAAGCGAGATTTCATCTGGAGAGAGAGGGGAGAAAGAGGTCAGAGCACAGGGTAGGGCAGTGTGAGCAGAACCAGCTGTTCAGGGAAGCTAGAAACCAGTATACACAAGCAGTTAGAAAAGCCAAGGCTAGCTTTTTCAAGCAGAAATTTGCTTCCTGCAACACTAACTCAAAAAAGTTCTGTGACACTGTAAAGTCCATGGAGAATAAGAACACCTCCTCTCAGCTGCCCACTGCACTGAAGATAGGAAATACTGTCACCACTGATAAATCCACTATAATTGAGAATTTCAATAAGCATTTTTCTACAGCTGGCCATGCTTTCCACCTGCCTACTCCTACCCCGGTCAACAGCACTGCACCCCCCACAGCAACTCGCCCAAGTCTTCCCCATTTCTCCTTCTCCCAAATCCAGTCAGCTGATGACCTAAAAGAGCTGCAAAATCTGGACCCCTACAAATCAACCGGGCTAGACAATCTGGACCCCTTCTTTCTAAAATTATCTGCCGAAATTGTTGCCACCCCTATTACTAGCCTGTTCAACCTCTTTCGTGTCGTCTGAGATTCCCAAAGATTGGAAAGCAGCTGCGGTTATCCCCCTCTTCAAAGGGGGACACACTCTTGACCCAAACTGCTACAGACCTATATCTATCCTACCCTGCCTTTCTAAGGTCTTCGAAAGCCAAGTCAACAAACAGATTACCGACCTTTTCGAATCTCACCATACCTTCTCTGCTATGCAATCTGGTTTCAGAGCAGGTCATGGGTGCACCTCAGTCACGCTCAAGGTCCTAAACAATATCTTAACCCGCCATCGATAAGAAACATTACTGTGCAGCCGTATTCATTGATCTGGCCAAGGCTTTCGACTCTGTCAATCACCACATCCTTATCGACAGACTCGACAGCCTTGGTTTCTCAAATGATTGTCTCGCCTGGTTCACCCACTACTTCTCTGATAGAGTTCAGTGTGTCAAATCGGAGGGTCTGCTGTCCGGACCACTGGCAGTCTCTATGGGGGTGCCACAGGGTTCAATTCTTGGACCGACTCTCTTCTCTGTATACATCAATGATGTCGCTCTTGCTGCTGGTGAGTCTCTGATCCACCTCTACGCAGACGACACCATTCTGTATACTTCTGGCCCTTCTTTGGACACTGTGTTAACAACCCTCCAGGCAAGCTTCAATACCATACAACTCTCCTTCCGTGGCCTCCAATTGCTCTTAAATACAAGTAAAACTAAATGCATGCTCTTCAACCGATTGCTGCCTGCACCTGCCCGCCTGTCCAACATCACTACTCTGGACGGTTCTGACTTAGAATACGTGGACAACTACAAATACCTAGGTGTCTGGTTGGACTGTAAACTCTCCTTCCAGACCCACATCAAACATCTCCAATCCAAAGTTAAATCTAGAATTTCGCAACAAAGCATTCTTCACTCATGCTGCCAAACATACCCTTGTAAAACTGACCATCCTACCATCCTCGACTTCGGCGATGTCATTTACAAAATAGCCTCCAATACCCTACTCAACAAATTGGATGCAGTCTATCACAGTGCAATCCATTTTGTCACCAAAGCCCCATATACTACCCACCATTACAACCTGTACCCTCTCGTTGGCTGGCCCTCGCTTCATACTCGTCGCCAAACCCACTGGCTCCATGTCATCTACATGTCATCTACAAGACCCTGCTAGGTAAAGTCCCCCCTTATCTCAGCTCGCTGGTCACCATAGCATCACCCACCTGTAGCACGCGCTCCAGCCGGTATATCTCTAGGGTCCTACCCCCAAAACCAATTCTTTCTTTGGCCGCCTCTCCTTCCAGTTCTCTGCTGCCAATGACTGGAACGAACTACAAAAATCTCTGAAACTGGAAACACATCTCCCTCACTAGCTTTAAGCACCAACTGTCAGAGCAGCTCAGATTACTGCACCTGTACATAGCCCACCTATAATTTAGCCCAAACAACTACCTCTTTCCCTACTGTATTTAATTTATTTATTTATTTTGCTCCTTTGCACCCCATTATTTTTATTTCTACTTTTCACAATCTTCCACTGCAAATCTACCATTCCAGTGTTTTACTTGCTATATTGTATTTACTTTTTTTCCTTTACCTCCCTTACCTCACCTCATTTGCTCACATCGTATATAGACTTGTTTATACTGTATAATTGACTGTATGTTTATTTTACTCCATGTGTAACTCTGTTGTTGTATGTGTCAAACTGCTTTGCTTTATCTTGGCCAGGTCGCAATTGTAAATGATAACTTGTTCTCAACTTGCCTACCTGGTTAAATAAAGGTGAAATCAAAAATAAATAAAATAAATAGACAGGTGTGTGCAGTTCCAAACCATGTACAATCATGTACAAGTATTTCTGTTTTTTATTTTGTATAAATTTGCTACAATGTCTAAAAACCTGTCTTCACTTTGTCATTATGGGGTATTGTGTGTAGATTGATGATTTTTTATATCCATTTTGAATAAGGCTGTAACATAACAACATGTGGAAAAAGTCAAGGGGTGTGAATACGATCTGAATGCACTGTATAAGAGGCAATCTATCATTCATTCATGTTGGGTAAAAAGAGGAAACAGTTAATAATACAACAATATTGTGTGTCTGTGCACAGTCTATCTACACACTTCCTCAGGGTTTTAATGTAACCACAAATACAATGAAGTAAGGGAACAATGAATGGCAATGTAACATAGACCATACATCACATATCAGTTTGGAGACAGTCTTGACCCACAACTACTGTGGGAAAGACTAAGAGGACATCAATGTGTTGCACAAGAAATATAGAAGAACATTTGTTTTCTATAATGAATATGTTTATTGGTCTTTTACAACAACAACAACAACAAAAAAGTCTAGAAATACAAGAAATAAAAGGAGATGATGAATACCTGGTCGTCAACAGCCAGTCCACTAATAATAACAACCTTCAGGATGTTAAAGCTTTGAACCCAATGAAAACCTACTTTCTGCCTGGCAGACAGAAGGCTCCATAAATCACTCTGTTATAACACTGGTTCACACCAACACGATGGGAGAGGTGCTTATGGTATAATATGACACTAAAGCTATGAAACTGGTTCAAACACTATACACTTTTTTCCCCTCATGTCTTTATTGAGAAGTGTCTTTCAAGAGAAACAGATAAACCTTTTTTCCCCCAATTTGTTATGGCTTAAAATAATAATGAAGGCCTCAAATATGTAATTAGTCATTTACAAAATGGTCATTTATGTTTAACAATTAATAATCAAGGCATCATCAAGTGTGCATATTCAAATTGATCGATTGCTCTACCCTGAACCACTGAATTAAAACCAACGCTCCAACACTCAATAAAACATGAATTACCCCTCTGTAAATCATGCTAATATTATTCAGCCATTTGTAATGCATTGAAATTAAGGTGACACGAGATGTCAAAGAGACCTTTTTGAGTTAAGTATTTTGTACATGGTACAGAAAACATAACTGAATAGCCAGAATTATACATAGCAATATTATAGTATGTCAAGCACACATTTGGGCTGTCTTTCTAAAAAAAGGGCCTTTGCTCCAAGTCTGACAAACCTAATTCCACACATTATCGTACACCACTTAAAGTAGATTGATATGTCAAATATAAAATGGTGGGTTATTGGACAAGGTTATATTGATAAAGTTTTGATGAAAAACATTTGATGGGATCGTCATTTAGGCTACCATTTAAAAATAATTCCCTCGCTTATGCTGTCCTTTGTTTTACATATCCTGGTCCAATACTGTACAATCATGAAAGACACATGTTTTTACAGGTTTGTGGGGGCCGAGGCCATGCTGCGTGTGGGCTGGAGGGAGCGCGTCTACTCTGGTTGGGGAGCTGCTGGCGTCTCGTTGGCATTGGCGTCCGTGGTCTTGTTTTCCACCTCATCGTCGGATAGGAGGTCGAGCGATGTTCCCTCCACCTGCAGCTGATGCCTTCCCGAGCGGCTGGAGGAGAAACTGATGGGGCCCCCACGCCTGCAGGGGACATAGGGGGCCAGGAGAAGTATTAGTAACGAGGACCATCAATTTGGCCAATATACACAACTGTTTGTGTGTGTGTGTGTGTGGAGGGGGGGGCTCTAAATACCTGAGGCGGCTCTTGAGTGTGTTGACCTCACGGCTGAGACCCTCGCTGCCCTCAGTGGCATCGTCCAGCTCCCTCTGCAGCTTCCTGCGGTAGGTGTTGGCACGTGTGGCCTCCTCCTCAGCCTCCTCAAGCTGCCTCTTCAGCTGCTTCATGCGAGAGTTGGCCTTCTCCATCTGACCCAGCCAGGAGTCACAACAGACATCAACAATGATGAACAGTCAATACTAATACTTACAATACTCAGCAGTCCTGTGGTCCAGTGGTTACTGGAAAGAACCTACTGTAGGAAAGACTCCAATCCTAAATCTTCACACCTATCCAATCCTGGCCCACCTTTGCAAGTTGTACTGAATTGGATAGAATTCCTTCATTAAAAATGCACTATGCAGCATTTGCCTAATTTCTGTTTGTGTCAAAAGAAGCAGTCATTGTGTAGAGAATCCATAACCAAAAATCTATATATTTTCAGCTGTTGTACAAAACCGAAAGTAAAAGACACAAAAACTCAATTTAAGAATGGAAAGCATAGAAATGGAGCACTTAGAACAGATCTATTGCTTTTTAGACTTGTTTTCAATGAGAATTAAATATCTATAACTCAAATTTCTATGTTAATTTGGTTAAGTCTCCCAAAAAGTTACATATTGTAGCTTTAATATCTGAGACGTCCAAACTTCTGTGACAAGCTCGTCACCTGTTCCTTGTACTGGTCGGAATGGCGGCGCTCGTCCTCCACCTGCAAGCACACCTCCTTCAGCTTCTTCTCTGTCCGTCTCACGAGCTTATTGGCCGCTGCTCGCTCCCTGATAGGAGGACAGAGGAATGAGGTCATAGGACAGTTAGAGCACCACAGGAACCGCACTGTAACAAAGGCTGTCAGTCATAGATCTTCAAGTACATCTCTTAAGATTGCTTTTGACTCATTACATTGATCACATTAACATTTAGATCACATTCAAGAACCTCTCTTCCAACGGGATGAGCTTGTTCTAAGGCCCTCATGAACTCCTCCTGAGTCTTGGTCTGCTATTTCACCTTGTCTAATAAGCTATGGAGTTGTTATAAGAGAGTTGCTCTGTTTCTCACTTTGCCTCCTGCTCCAGCTGCTCCTCCATCGGCAGTATCTTGGCCTCCAGGGCGGTGATGGAGGCCTTGAACCGGCTCTTCATGGAGCCCTCCAGCTCACACAGCTTGGCTCGCAAGTCCTTGTTCTGCCTCTCCAGCTGCTGGCGCGCATTCTCACTCTTCTGGGCCATGCTGCGCTCTGCCACAAGCTCCAGGGTCAGGGTGTCCACCTGGGGGAGGAGAGGGGGAAGAGAGAGGTGGAGAGAGGAAAACAGGGAATGAAGGAGAGAGGGGAAAGTGAGAGAGAGATAAGAGTACTTTTTATGACTGGTGTGGTAGAGACCAACTGGGTTTACAGAACAGCAAATATACAACAAATGTACTAACGTTACCATTTTTTTTTAGTTTACAGTCACTAGGCAGAGTGGCACCTTTTCAATGAGGTATGGTCAGAGATTAATATATCCATCTGTGTTAAGGTGCTCCTAACATTATAAGCTGATGAAGACAGCTTTTCGGTCAGAAAGGTTGGATATTAGGTTATTAAATTATTGAGTCTGCGCAAGAGTGTGCAGCTCTCCTTTTGTTTTTCAAAGGTCCTCCTAACAACCATTGCAAAGCTACGTTCGATCTGTATCAGATCAGCGTCAACTGAAGTGAAATAGGCATTTTACTTTCCATAATAAAATGTTACTCTAAAGTATCTTAAGATAGAAGCTAATAAATATGTTTTATGTTTACTGCATATTGTTTAAGGCTGCAAATGTGTCTTTACGTTTGTCTATTGCTGGCAGCACCAATTCATTGAGTCAAATTCTGTGAATGTGTGAATGTAGGCCACTTGGCCAATAAAAGTTGTTTTGATTCTGATAGACAGTAACGTTACTTTGAATGTCCTAGCTTCTTCCCATATCCCATACAATCACGCATCAGTGGCCCAGGGAGCGTGGGAGAAAGATACCCCAATGTTTTCTCAATAAAAAACAGGTGTATTGGCAAGAATCTAGTTATTTTGTATATTTTATGAAATAGGAATAACTCTGAATTACACAATAAATTAATTTTGTAAATCATTTTTCAACATTTTGGCGTGTGTGATTTGTTTACTATTTATGCTGGTGACGTGGAGACAGGCGCATCATAATTTGGTTTATGACATCACAATGTGAAATGGGCAACATATTTTGATGTTCTGTAAAATAAGGCACAGTCTACAAATACACTGAAATGGGATGTTTGTGTTGCTGTAAAAAGGTATATGTCTATTCTGGGCTAGAATTTGTCTAATTATGTTACGCTTTAGAGTGTATTCTATTATTTTCAGCTATTCCTAGTTGTTTCATTGTCTATTTATGTGTCCCAAATGGCAGGATTTGGGACAGAGGGTATAACTGTATGGTTACAATGGTTTTATTTTTATAAACATGTATTTATTATTGCTATTTGTTGGCCTATGATACAGAATTCAATATGATTGGGCGACAAGTTCTTTATTTTATAGTCAGATCATGTGGTTTGGGTGTGACATTTGCTGCTAGTTCAAATATAACATATATAATGTTTCTCCAAACAGAAAAAGAAGTGCAGAGTTCGCCTCGGGATTGGGAGCCGCTGTCCATCGCCGTTCCCAATCCCACCCAAACTGACGTCATTGGATGCCAGCATGGTAACTGCGTCAGTTTGGAAAAACCGGGAGAAGAAGAACGTAAAGGATCACCACCAACTTGATTCTTCCTTTGTCTCTTCTTTCCATTTGAAAACGTCTACAACATCTCTGACGCACCTCGACCCCTTGTCCGGCCGAACACCAATCGGCACTCCATCCCCCTCACCCCCCTCACCCCCTGGATCCCCTGCCAGATCCCCTTCCACTCTCTCCAAGTTCTTCGGCCTCTCTTCCATCTCCTCTCTCCACATGTCATCTCTCTCTTCTTCTTCTTCTTCAGAGGAAGGATCACAGACCTCCTCACCTTTTAGTGCTTCTTTTGTTTCCCTGGCTGTCTCAACTCAGTTTTCCTCCTCTGCCACTCCCCCAGTCCTGCCTGCACTTCCTCCACAACCCACGTCTCCTCCCCTGCCCCCCAGTCCTCCTCTCCAAACCCTCTGGACCACCATGGAGAGACCAACAAAGACAGTGAGATTGGCAGGTACTGCAGCCTCATATCACATTTCATGCCAACCAACACCATTAAATTGAAATGCAAAAGCCAATATAATATAGCTAACCTAATGCATATGTCTGTGTGTCTTTACAGAGATCTTATGAGCTCTGAGGTCAAAGAGGTGGGGGCAGTTGTTCCACAGACAAAGAGAATGGTACCTCTATTTGCTGGCATCGCAGGTCTGTAAACGGGTGCCATTTTTTGGTGCTATTTGTCTCAATTCATCTTTGACAAAGCTTCTCTCTTACCGCTCTCCGTCTCTCGGTCTCTCTCTGCAGAGGCCTCCATTGACCTGAAGGCTTCCTCTGTCTCCTTGGAGAGGTAAGTACTGTATACAATAGCCACCTTCATCTCACTCAACTCTACATAAGAGTGGTCACTCACACCATGACATGGTAAAGAATATCTGTATGCCTGCACATTAAAACAGTGTTCAAACAGACTGATTGGTGTTGAGCTACTGCTACTGAGGCCTCTACCCTGTCTCTCTTCCTCCAGGCCATTGGTCAGGCCTCGGGAAGCCATGGCTCACCTTCCTAACCTGTTCAGCAAGAGTAGCACCCAGCTGGGGGAGCAGAGCTGCACAGGCGAGGGCGAAGACAACACCAAGCTTCTCGGGTAAAACACACACTCACACACACACACACCTACTCTTATCTCTGAGCTCTGCTTTTTGTTTTAAATAATTCGGTGTGGTACTCAGAGTTATCTTGTGTTCATGCCTTACAAATACATTCATTAGTTTACCTTTGGTCCACAGTTCAGATATTAGTGTGTAACTGATGGCTCCTTTCCCTCAGGTTGCCCAATATTGGCAACACCTGCTTCATGAACTCTGCTCTGCAGTGCCTGCTGGGGCTGCCAGCATTTTGCAGAGACATCCTGAGACAGCAGAACATCTGGAGTTCCTCCCCCTACTCTCAACTGCTATGGTATACAGCCTCGCTCTCACCCTCCTGTCCCACCTGTACACACACTGACCCACCCACCTAGACGCTTATTGTTACAGTACACAAGTTCCGCCTCAATGTATGTGTCAGTGGAGGCTGCTGAGGGGAGGACAGCTCGTAATGATGTCTGAAACGGAGCAAATGGATTGGCATCAAACACATGGAAACCATATGTTTGATGTATTTGATAGCATTCCACAGATTCCGCTCCAGCCATTACCACGAACCCGTCCTCCCCAATTAAGGTGCCATCAACCTTCTGTGGTATGTATGTATGTCTGTCTATCTATCTATCTATCTATCTATCTATCTATCTATCTATCTATCTATCTATCTATCTATCTATCTATCTATCTATCTATCTATCTATCTATTTATGTATGTGTGATAAACAAAAATATAAACATATAAATATTCAACAATTTCAAAGATTTTACTCATTTACAATTCATATAAGGAAATGAGTCTATTGCAATAAATGAATTAGGACATAATCTATGGATTTCACGACTGAGCAAGGGTGCAGCCATGGGTGGGGCTGGGAGGGCATAGGCCCACCCACTGGGGAGTTAGACCCATCCGATCAGAATGAGATTTCCCCACAAAAGGGTTTTATTACAGACAGAAATACTCCTCAGCACCCCCTCAGACGATGCCGCAGGTGAAGAAGCTGGATATGGAGGTCCTGGGATTGTGTGGTTACACCTGGTCTGCGGTTGGGAGGCCGGTTGGACATACTGCTAAATTCTCTAAAACAATGTTGGAGATGGCTTATGGTATAGAAATGAACATTCAATTCTCTGGAAACAGCTCTGGTGGAGATTCCTGCTGTCAGCATGCTAATTGTACACTCCCTCAAAACCTGAGACATCTGTGGTATTGTGTTGTGTAACAAAACTGCACATTTTAGAGTGGCCTTTTATTGTCCTCAGCACAAGGTGCACCTCTGTAATGATCATGCTGTTTAATCAGCTTCTTGATATGCCACCTGACAGGTGGATGGATTATCTTGGCAAAGGATAAACGCTCACTAACAGATATGCAAACAAATCTGTGCAAACAAATCAGAAATAAGCTTTTTTTGTGCGTATGGAAAATTTATAGGATCTTTTATTTCAGCTCATGAAACATGGGACCAACACTTCACATGTTGCATTTATATTTTTGTTCAGTATACTGTATGTATGTATGAATGAATGGATGGATATATATTGTCCTTCGTACACTCTTAGTGCCTCATAACATTTTTAAGATAAAACCACACCCAACTCAGCTTCTGATTAACACCAGAGATGATTTCCTGTCACAGTCAGGAATCAGTTGAATCATATTTGATCAGAGGCTAAAGTAGAAGCACTGTCACGGGATTCTTCCTGGGAAGGAGAGGTGGACCAAAACGCAGAGTAGCTATTTTGATACATCTTTAATAAAGATGAAAATAGAACAATATACAAAACAAGAACTATGAAAAAAAAAATCAAAAACAGCCCTATCTGGTGCAACAAACACAAAGACAGGAACAATCACCCACAAAACCCAACACAAAACAGGCTACCTAAATATGGCTCCTAATCAGAGACAATGACTAACACCTACCTCTGATTGAGAACCATATCAGGCCCAAACACAGAAATAGACAAACAAGACATCCAACATAGAATGCCCACTCAGATCACACCCTGACCAAACAACACATAGAACATACATAGCAAACTATGGTCAGGGTGTGACAAGCACAGAGCTAATCTGTGGCCAAGGTGAGAGAGTGAAACCTGAATGCATGCTCTTTGTCTCCCTCCACAGCTGCTTTGCCGAGTTACATCAGGCCAGGCTTTCTGGAGGCACTGTTCATGCTAAGAACAAGGAAAATAAGAAAATCCTTCAAACAGTCAAGCGCTGTCTTTCCGTTGTCAATGAGGACTATGAGGAAGACTATGAACAGGTAAGATATTATTTGCTGAAAGACTCACTTAACAATAAACCTGGGACACGTGACAGTGTTTTTCCTCAGCTCTGTTTCAGTTGGAGTTGTTGATGTATTTTCTGCTTCTTTCCCATTCTTCTCTCAGGATGCCCATGAATGTGTGTTGCTCCTCCTCTTTCAGCTGAAGGAGGAGGGTATGGCATTAAAGGGCTCACCAGAGCCATACACCTGCCCCGTGAAGCAGTTAGAATTCAAGCTGAAGACTTCCCGTACCTGCACCAGGTAACAGCTGTCATTTCTATACGGTGTACCTTGATGTCGTCATCACATTGGTGAGGAGGTTTAATGTCAGCATAACATGCAGGATACAGAGGTAAAGCATTAAGACAGTGTGTAGAGGGATCAAAAGGTTTGTGTTGGATAGCTGATGCATTTCTCTCCGTACTTCTGAAGCTGTGGAGTTATAGTGTATGGTCAGGAGGATTACAATCACTTGTCACTGAGCCTGAGCCATTACCTGCCACACAGCCTGGACCTCTACTTTAAGGTCAGCACTTAGCTTAAACCAAGAGTTAGTATGTCAAGGAACACTATCATTAATGTCATAATGTTCATAATTGTATTGCTATCCTTTGCCACCTAGCCATCTGCGTTAGAGTGTGCATGCAGGGTGTGCTCAGGCAGCATGGCATCTGTGACTAGACACTTCCTCACGCTGCCCCGGTGAGTCCCCCCATCATCATCTCAGATTACAATTGACAGTCCTGATCTAACTCACCGAACTGGGTTATTGATTTGAGTACAAGACTGATTCCTTTGTCTGTGTGAATGCTTGCCTGGCCGTCTCTGTATGTGTCTGTCTGTCTGTCTGTCTGTCTGTCTTTGTGAATGCCTGCCTGTCTGTCTCTGAGCAGGGTCCTAATGCTTCATATCAAGCGATTTACTGTAGGCAACTGGGAGCCAGAGAAGGTGGATGATCCCATGTCCATCCCTGCAGAAATAACCCTCCCAGCCGTATGTGGGAAGACAGCCCATGTCCAGTATGGAGCCAGGTTGGTTTACACTCTGTTTGGGGACATTGCACATTGAGTAGCCAACACACACCATGATTTTCACACACTAGATATTTATTTTCAATGCCATCAATTTACACAGGGCAAGCTCCCTGGGGAAAAACAACATGGACAACACACCTGCAAACTCCCCGAAAGGCACCCTTGATAGACCAGGTAGGACATTGTGTTACTGACATCATGCAGAACACCCTCTCATGAAACAGGACTGTTGAGGAAAGCAAGTCGGAAGCTGAAGTTAAGAGTATATTTGTTGATAGGTTTCCACTTCACTTTCTGGTTTGCATTTACACTATATTTGATATACCCCCACCAGCTTCAAATTCCTCTGACCAGCTAGAGAAACCAGCTGACAGTGAGAAAAAGCAGCAGGCAGCCACTGTGGTGAGGAGAGAGAAAAATAAATAACAGATAATCAGATCCAGTTGAGATAGTGGGCGGATCAAGATAAGGCAGTTATAGAAGGCACCCCTATCCTGTAGACAAAATAACAATCCTATTATTAAATGTGTTTCCTTACAGAGACACCAGCCAGACAATATCTACAAATTGTCAAGTGTGATCTCACATCTGGGAGACAACATGTATACAGGTATGCAGGCATGCAGTTATGCAGGCACGCACACACAATTATGAAAGCTTAATGTACACTCTATTTTGTTTCCCTTGTTCCCTAGGCCACTACATCAGTGATGTTCTGGACAGCCGTGGCAGTGGGTGGCTCTGCCTGGATGACGCACATGTCTTGAGGACAGATGAGGCCACTGTGCTGAAGGCGATTACACAGACTGCCTACATCCTGTTCTATGTCTGCAGGTAAGGCACTAGGCCACAAATTTGAGAAGAATGTCACAAATGGAGTCAATGACGACAATGAGTCATCAAGAAAAAAAAAGTGTTTACCAAAGCTGGAAAGATGATTTATTGACCACGCATTAAGAGTTATCCCTTTAACCTGTAATCCCTCTGTATGTTATTTTTCAGACATTGTATGTACATGTAAGATCTCTCTGTCATTTCTCATTGAAGTGGAGCAGGTGAAGGAGACCAGGCCCCTCACTACCAGGAGAGGGACCAGGAGAACCCATCATTAAACTCAGGGAGAGGCACAGGGCTCAGGGACCACCTGGAGTAGCACGTACCACACACCAAGAAACATCAGATTCATCGAATGAGGCTGCCCTACACCACCATCAACTGCCTTAGACCACCATAAAGCTGCCCTAGACCACCATCAGCCTGCCCATCACCACCATCAAGCTGCCCTAGACCACCATCAAGCTGCCCTAGACCACCATCAAGCTGCCCTAGACCACCATCAAGCTGCCCTAGACCACCATCAAGCCGCCCTACACCACCATCAAGCCGCCCTACACCACCATCAAGCCGCCCTACACCACCATCAAGCCGCCCTACACCACCATCAAGCTGCCCTACACCACCATGAGACTATCCTAGACCACCATCAATCCTCCCTACACCACCATCAAGCTGCCCTACACCACCATCAAGCTGCCCAACACCACCATCAAGCTGCCCTACACAACCATCAAGCTGCCCTAGACCACCATCAAGCTGCCCTAGACCACCATCAGTCTGCCCTACTCCACCATCAAACTGCCCTACACCACCATTAAGCTGCCATACACCACCATCAAGCTGCTCTAGACCAACATCAGACTATCCTAGACAACCATCAAGCTGCCCTACACCACCATCAGACTATCCTAGACCATTAGGACATCATGCTGGCCTAAACCACCTAGACACCAAGCTGCCCTAGACCACCAGAACACCAGGCTGCCCTAGACCACCTGGACAGCAGGCTGCCCTAGACCACCAGGCTGCCCTAGACCATCAGAAGAAACAGCCTACACCACAAAGCATGTACCCACTCTTGAGCATCTACTGTATGTTTACAATTATATAAATATAAAACATCTCACCTACCGAGTGCAATTAATGTTCTTTTACTGTACATGGTAGTGAATAAATGTACCTACAGTGCATTCAGAAAGTATTCAGATCCCTTGACTTTTTCCACATTTAGTTAAGTTACAGCCTTATTCTAAAATGGATTAATTTATTTTTTCTTCTTCTCATCAATCTACCCCATAATGACAGCAAAAACAAGATTTTAGATTTATTTGCAAATTTATCAAGAACATAAATCTAAACTATTACATTTACATAAGTATTCAAACCCTTTACTCAGTACTTTGTTGAAGCACCTTTGGCAGCGATTACAGCCTCAACATTTCTTGGGTATGACGCTATAAGCTTAGCACATCTGTATTTGGGGAGTTTCTCTCATTCTTCTCTGCAGATCCTCTCAAGCTCTGTCGGGTTGGATGGGGAGTATCGCTGCACAGCTATTTTCAGGTCTCCAGAGATGTTCAATCAGGTTCAAGTCCGGGCTCTGGCTGAGCCACTCAAGGCCATTCAGAGACTTGTCCCCAAGCCACCCCTGTGTTGTCTTGGCTGTGTGCTAAGGGTCGTTGTCCTGTTGGAAGGTGAACCTTCGCCCCCAGTCTGAGATCCTGAACGCTCTGGAGCTGGTTTTCATCAAGCATCTCTCTGTACTTTGTGCCGTTCATCTTTCCCTCGATTCTGACTAGCCTACCAGTCCCTGCTGCTGAGAAACATCCCCACAGCATGATGCTGCCACCACCATGCTTCACCGTAGAAATGTTGCCAGGTTTCCTCCAGACATGGCGCTTGGCATTCAGGCCAAAGAGTTCAATATTGGTTTCATCAGACCAGAGAATATTGATTCTCATGGTCTGAGAGTCTTCAGGTGGCTTTTGGAAAACTCCAAGCGTGCTGTCATGTGCCTTTTACTGAGAAGTGGCTTCCGTCTGACCACTCTACCATAAAGACCTGGTTGATGGAGTGCTGCAGAGATGGTTGTCCTTCTGGAGGTTTCTCTAATCTCCACAGAGGAACTCTGGAGCTCTGCCAAATCAAATCAAATCAATTTTTATTTGTCACATACACATGGTTAGCAGATGTTAATGCGAGTGTAGCGAAATGCTTGTGCTTCTAGTTCCGACAATGCTTGGAGGGTACTATGGTGTTAAATGCCGAGCTGTAGTCGTAGAATAGCATTCTCACATAGGTATTCCTCTTGTCCAGATGGGTTAGGGCAGTGTGCAGTGTGGTTGAGATTGCATCGTCTGTGGACCTATTTGGGCGGTAAGCAAATTGGAGTGGGTCTAGGGTGTCAGGTAGGGTGGAGGTGATATGGTCCTTGACTAGTCTCTCAATGCACTTCATGATGACGGAAGTGAGTGCTACGGGGCGGTAGTCGTTTAGCTCAGTTACCTTAGCTTTCTTGGGAACAGGAACAATGGTGGCCCTCTTGAAGCATGTGGGAACAACAGACTGGGATAGGGATTGATTGAATATGTCCGTAA
Organism: Oncorhynchus masou masou; assembly: GCF_036934945.1. Classification (NCBI taxonomy): domain Eukaryota; kingdom Metazoa; phylum Chordata; class Actinopteri; order Salmoniformes; family Salmonidae; genus Oncorhynchus; species Oncorhynchus masou. The sequence continues at coordinate 12,424,842 of NC_088225.1, read as the reverse complement.
ACACACCAGCCAGCTGGTCTGCGCATGCTCTGAGGGCGCGGCTGGGGATGCCGTCTGGGCCTGCAGCCTTGCGAGGGTTAACACTTTAAATGTTTTCCTCACGTCAGCTGCAGTGAAGGAGAGTCCGCATGTTTTGGTTGCGGGCCGTGTCAGTGGCACTGTATTGTCCTCAAAGCGGGCAAAAAAGTTATTTAGTCTGCCTGGGAGCAAGACATCCTGGTCCGTGACGGGGCTGGTTTTCTTTTTGTAATCCGTGATTGACTGTAGACCCTGCCACATACCTCTTGTGTCTGAGCCGTTGAATTGAGATTCTACTTTGTCTCTATACTGACGCTTAGCTTGTTTGATTGACTTGCGGAGGGAATAGCTATACTGTTTGTATTCGGTCATGTTTCCGGTCACCTTGCCCTGATTAAAAGCAGTGGTTCGCGCTTTCAGTTTCACGCGAATGCTGCCATCAATCCACGGTTTCTGGTTTGGGAATGTTTTAATTGTTGCTATGGGAACGACATCTTCAACGCACGTTCTAATGAACTCGCTCACCGAATCAGCGTATTCGTCAATGTTGTTGTTTGATGCAATACGAAACATATCCCAGTCCACATGATGGAAGCAGTCTTGGAGTGTGGAATCAGATTGGTCGGACCAGCGTTGAACAGACCTCAGCGCAGGAGCTTCTTGTTTTAGTTTCTGTCTGTACGCAGGGAGCAACAAAATTGAGTCGTGGTCAGCTTTTCCGAAAGGAGAGCGGGGCAGGGCCTTATATGCGTCGCGGAAGTTAGAATAGCAATGATCCAAGGTTTTTCCAGCCCTGGTTGCGCAATCGATATTCTGATACAATTTACATTTACATTTACATTTAAGTCATTTAGCAGACGCTCTTATCCAGAGCGACTTACAAATTGGTGAATTCACCTTCTGACATCCAGTGGAACAGCCACTTTACAATAGTGCAACTAAATCATTAAGGGGGGGGGTGGTGAGAAGGATTACTTATCCTATCCTAGGTATTCCTTGAAGAGGTGGGGTTTCAGGTGTCTCCGGAAGGTGGTGATTGACTCCGCTGTCCTGGCGTCGTGAGGGAGTTTGTTCCACCATTGGGGGGCCAGAGCAGCGAACAGTTTTGACTGGGCTGAGCGGGAACTGTACTTCCTCAATGGTAGGGAGGCGAGCAGGCCAGAGGTGGATGAACGCAGTGCCCTTGCTTGGGTGTAGGGAGTCTTGTTTTCAGATTAGCCTTGTTAAAATCCCCAGGTACAATGAATGCAGCCTCAGGATATATGGATTCCAGTTTGCAAAGAGTCAAATAAAGTTTGTTCAGAGCCATCGATGTGTCTGCTTGGGGGGGAATATATACGGCTGTGATTATAATCGAAGAGAATTCCTTTGGTAGATAATGCGGTCCACATTTGATTGTGAGGAATTCTAAATCAGGTGAACAGAAGGACTTGCGTTCCTGTATGTTGTTGTGACCACACCACGTCTCGTTAACCATGAAGCATACGCCCCCGCCCCTCTTCTTACCAGAAAGATGTTTGTTTCTGTTGGCGTGATGTGTGAAGAAACCAGCTGTCATAGTGACCATCAGGTTCCTGATAGCTCAGTTTGGCCAGGCGGCCAGCTCAAGGAGTCTTTGGGGTTCCAAACTTCTTCCATTTAGGAATGATGGAGGACAATTCCTTCGACCTCATGGTTTGGTTTTTGTTCTGACATGCACTGTGAACTGGGACCTTATATAGACCTTTCATATACAGGCCTTTCTAATCGACCTGTCCGGGGTATCCTGGAAGGATATTGATCTCATCCCGTCAGTAGAGGATGCCTGGTTATTTTTTTTAAATGCCTTCCTACCCATCTTAAATAAGCATGCCCCATTCAAGAAATTTAGAACCAGGAACAGATATAGCCCTTGGTTCTCCCCAGACCTGACTGCCCTTAACCAACACAAAAACATCCTATGGCATTCTGCATTAGCATCGAACAGCCCCCGTGATATGCAGTTGTTCAGGGAAGCTAGAAACCATTCCCAAAGATTGGAAAGCAGCTGCAGTCATCCCCCTCTTCAAAGGGGGACACACTCTTGACCCAAACTGCTACAGACCTATATCTATCCTACCCTGCCTTTCTAAGGTCTTCGAAAGCCAAGTCAACAAACAGATTACCGACCATTTTGAATCTCACCATACCTTCTCTGCTATGCAATCTGGTTTCAGAGCTGGTCATGGGTGTACCTCAGCCACGCTCAAGGTCCTAAACGATATCTTAACCGCCATCGATAAGAAACATTACTGTGCAGCCGTATTCATTGATCTGGCCAAGGCTTTCGACTCTGTCAATCACCACATCCTCATCGGCAGACTCGACAGCCTTGGTTTCTCAAATGATTGTCTCTCCTGGTTCACCAACTACTTCTCTGATAGAGTTCAGTGTGTCAAATCGGAGGGTCTGCTGTCCGGACCTCTGGCAGTCTCTATGGGGGTGCCACAGGGTTCAATTCTTGGACCGACTCTCTTCTCTGTATACATCAATGATGTCGCTCTTGCTGCTGGTGAGTCTCTGATCCACCTCTACGCAGACGACACCATTCTGTATACTTCTGGCCCTTCTTTGGACACTGTGGCCCCCAATTCCTCTTAAATACAAGTAAAACTAAATGCATGCTCTTCAACCGATCGCTGCCTGCACCTGCCCGCCTGTCCAACATCACTACTCTGGACGGTTCTGACTTAGAATACGTGGACAACTACAAATACCTAGGTTTCTGGTTGAACTGTAAACTCTCCTTCCAGACCCACATCAAACATCTCCAATCCAAATTTAAATCTAGAATTGGCTTCCTATTTCGCAACAAAGCATTCTTCACTTATGCTGCCAAACATACCATTGTACAACTGACCATCCTACCATCCTCGACTTCGGCGATGTCATTTACAAAATAGCCTCCAAAACCCTACTCAACAAAATGGATGCAGTCTATCACAGTGCAATCCGTTTTGTCACCAAAGCCCCATATACTACCCATCATTGCGACCTGTACCCTCTCGTTGGCTGGCCCTCGCTTCATATTCCTCGCCAAACCCACTGGCTCCATGTCCATCTACATGTCATCTACAAGACCCTGCTAGGTAAAGTTCCCCCTTATCTCAGCCCGCTGGTCACCATAGCATCACCCACCTGTAGCACGCGCTCCAGCAGGTATATCTCTAGGGTCACCCCCAAATTCTTTCTTTGGCCGCCTCTCCTTCCAGTTCTCTGCTGCCAATGACTGGAACGAACTACAAAAATCTCTGAAACTGGAAACACTTATCTCCCTCACTAGCTTTAAGCACCAGCTGTCAGAGCAGCTCACAGATTACTGCACCAGTACATAGCACACCTATAATTTAGCCCAAAACAACTACCTCTTTCCCAACTGTATGTTATTTATATTTATTTTGCTCCTTTGCACCCCATTATTTTTATTTCTACTTTTCACATTCATCCACTGCAAATCTACCATTCCAGTGTTTTACTTGCTATATTGCATTTACTTTGCCACCATGGCCTTTTTTTCCCTTTTCCCTCCCTTATCTCACCTCATTTGCTCACATCGTATATAGACTTGTTTATACTGTATTATTGACTATATGTTTGTTTTACTCCATGTGTAACTCTGTGTTGTTGTATGTGTCGAACTGCTTTGCTTTATCTTGGCCAGGTCGCAATTGTAAATGAGAACTTGTTCTCAACTTGCCTACCTGGTTAAATAAAGTTGAAGTCAAAAATAAATAAAATAAATAGACAGGTGTGTGCAGTTCCAAACTATGTACAATCATGTACAAGTATTTCTGTTTTTTATTTTGTATAAATTTGCTACAATGTCTAAAAAAATGTCTTCACTTTGTCATTATGGGGTATTGTGTGTAGATTGATGATTTTTTATATCCATTTTGAATAAGGCTGTAACATAACAACATGTGGAAAAAGTCAAGGGGTGTGAATACGATCTGAATGCACTTTATAAGAGGCAATCTATCATTCATTCATGTTGGGTAAAAAGAGGAAACAGTTAATAATACAACAATATTGTGTGTCTGTGCACAGTCTATCTACACACTTCCTCAGGGTTTTAATGTAACCACAAATACAATGAAGTAAGGGAACAATGAATGGCAATGTAACATAGACCATACATCACATATCAGTTTGGAGACAGTCTTGACCCACAACTACTGTGGGAAAGACTAAGAGGACATCAATGTGTTGCACAAGAAATATAGAAGAACATTTGTTTTCTATAATGGATATGTTTATTGGTCTTTTACAACAATAACAAAAAAAGTCTAGAAATACAAGAAATAAAAGGAGAGGATGAATACCTGGTCGTCAACAGCCAGTCCACTAATAATAACAACCTTCAGGATGTTAAAGCTTTGAACCCAATGAAATCCTACTTTCTGCCTGGCAGACAGAAGGCTCCATAAATCACTCTGTTATAACACTGGTTCACACCAACACGATGGGAGAGGTGCTTATGGTATAATATGACACTAAAGCTATGAAACTGGTTCAAACACTATACACTTTTTTCCCCTCATGTCTTTATTGAGAAGTGTCTTTCAAGAGAAACAGATAAACCTTTTCTCACCCAATTTGTTATGGTTTAAAATAATAGTAAAGGCCTCATATGTAATTAGTCATTTACCAAATGGTCATTTATGTTTAACATTTAATAATCAAGGCATCAACAAGTGTGCATATTCAAATTGATCGATTGCTCTTCCCTGAACCACTGAATTAAAACCAACACTCTAACACTCAATAAAACATGAATTACCCTTCTGTAAATCATGCAAATATTATTCAGCCATTTGTAATGCATTGAAATTAAGGTGACACGAGATGTCAAAGAGACCTTTTTGAGTTAAGTATTTTGTACATGGTACAGAAAACATAACTGAATAGCCAGAATTATACATAGCAATATTATAGTATGTCAATGTCACGGGATTCTTCTGTTGAAGGAGAGACGGACCAAAACGCAGCGTGGTTATTGTGATGCATCTTTAATAAAGATGAAAATAGAAAAATATACAAAAACAACGTGAAAAATCGAAAACAGCCTTATCTGGTGTAACCAACACAAAGACAGGAACAATCACCCACAAAACCCAACACAAAACAGGCTACCTAAATATGGTTCCCAATCAGAGACAATGACTAACACCTGCCTCTGATTGAGAACCATATCAGGCCCAAACACAGAAACAGACAAACATCCTACTTTTGTTCATGTAATTTTCCTGGACATTAAAGCGTGTTTTTTCCCACATCTTTTGCTCTCTGCGCCTGACTCCACACCTCCTCACTCATTCTTCGTAACAGAAGCCAGCACAACGATATGGAGTCAGCAGGAGCAGCGACCACTCCACTTCCCACTATGGAGGAGAGAGTCCTTCATCACACGTCCATCCTCCATCGCCTAGGATCAGCGATGGATCAAATGATGGAGAGGATGGATCGTTGGGAGAGGAATGGTCTCCCTACTACCCCACCGACCCTCCCACCAGCAACTCTACCATCTCCCCCATCTGGATCCGGTTCCAGCACTCTGCGCATTACGCCTCCGAGGGAGTACGATGGAGCAGCGACGGGGTGCCAGGGATTCCTGCTTCAACTAGACCTCTACCTGGCCACCGTTCGGCCGGCTCCCTCGGACGAGGAGAGAGTGTGGGTCCTCATCACATGCCTTACGGGTAGAGCCCTGGAGTGGGCTAATGCGGTCTGGAACGGGCCCGACTCAGCGAAGGACAATTACCCGGAGTTCACCCGCCGTTTCAGGGCCGTGTTCGATCACCCTCCGGAAGGTCGAGCGGCGGGTGAGAGATTGTTCCATCTCAGACAGGGGACTAGGAGCGCGCAGGACTTCGCGCTGGAGTTCCGGACCTTGGCCGCTGGAGCAGGGTGGAACGACAGGGCCCTGATAGACCATTACAGATGTAGCCTGAGAGAGGACGTCCGCAGGGAGCTGGTCTGTCGGGACACTACACTTAGCCTGGATGGACTGATAGACCTGTCAATCCGGTTGGACCATCTGCAAGCTGCTCGCGGACGTTCTGAAAGGGTCCTGTCAGTTCTACCTCCTGACCCTCCTGCTCCTATCCCGATGGAGCTAGGAGGGACCGCGTCTAGGGAGATTGGAGGATGAAGCTCCTCCTGTACCAGTTGTGGCCGGAGAGGGCACACGTCTGGTCGGTGCTGGAGGAATTCATCTGGGAATCGAGAAGGCAGGCAGAACACTCCTCGGTCACCCCAGGTGAGTAAGCACCACACTCTCCCAGAGTTTCCTGTTGGTCACATGTTCTTATTAATTTGTTTCCTTAATTATTTTCCTTCTCTCCAGCATAAGGCACTGGTAGATTCAGGCGCAGCTGGAAACTTTATAGATTGCGGACTCGCTCAGAGGTTGAGGATTCCGTTAGTAAAAGTAGACCCCCCTTTTCCCGTGCACTCTTTAGATAGTCGACCATTAGGGTCAGGGCTGGTGAGGAAAGCCACAATTTCGTTGGAGATGATTACGCAGGGGAATCACAAGGAGCGAATTAGTTTGTTCCTTATCGATTCACCTGCGTTTCCAGTAGTGCTGGGGATTCCCTGGCTAGCTATTCATAATCCTACGATTTCGTGGAAACAGGGAACTCTCCAGGGGTGGTCTGATGAGTGTTCAGGCAGGTGTGTAGGGGTTTCCATCGGTGCGACAACGGTGGAGAGTCCAGACCAGGTTTCCACCGTGCGCATTCCAGCTGAGTATGACGATTTGGCTATCGCTTTCAGTAAAAAGAAGGCGACCCAATTACCACCCCATAGGCAGGGGGATGCGTGATAAACCTCCAGGTTAACGCTGCACTCCCCAGGAGTCATGTGTATCCTTTGTCCCAGGAGGAGACGGTGGCTATGGAAACTTATATCACCGAGGCTCTGGGACAGGGGTACATTCGGCCCTCCATGTCACCTGTCTCTTCGAGTTTCTTTTTTGTGAAGAAAAAATATGGTGGTTCGCGTCCGTGTATTGATTATAGAGGTCTAAATTCCATCACGGTGGGTTTTAGTTACCCACTACCTCTCATTGCTACGGCAGTGGAATCATTTCACGGAGTGCAGTTCTTCACTAAACTGGATCTCAGGAGTGCTTATAATCTGGTGCGTATTCGGGATGGAGATGAGTGGAAAACTGCATTTAGCACTACTTCTGGCCATTATGCGTACCTCGTCATGCCATACGGTTTAAAGAATGCTCCAGCTATATTTCAATCCTTCGTGGATGAGATTCTAAGAGACCTGCACGGACAGTGTGTAGTGGTGTATATTGACGATATTTTGATCTACTCCGCTACACGCACTGCGCATGTATCTCTGGTGCGCAAGGTTCTTAGACGACTGCTGGAGCATGACCTGTATGTGAAGGCGGAGAAATATGAGTTTTCCAAACGATCAGTTTCCTTCCTGGGTTATCGCATTTCCAGCTCTGGGTTGGTAATGGAGGGTGACCGCGTAAAGGCCGTGCGTAATTGGCCGACTCCGACCACGGTAAAGGAGGTGCAGCGGTTCTTAGGGTTTGCCAATTACTACCGGAGGTTTATCCGGGGTTTTGGTCAGGTAGCTGCCCCTATTACCTCACTGCTGAAGGGGGGGCCGGTGCGTTTACAGTGGTCAGCAGAGGCGGACGGAGCTTTTTGTAAGATGAAGGCGATGTTCACTGAGGCGCCGGTGTTGGCGCATCCGGACCCTTCTTTGGCGTTTATAGTAGAGGTGGACGCATCCGAGGCTGGGGTTGGAGCGGTGCTCTCACAGCGTTCGGGTGCGCCACCGAAGCTCCGCCCCTGTGCCTTTTTTTCAAAGAAACTCGGGCCAGCGGAGCGGAATTATGATGTGGGGGATAGGGAGTTGTTGGCTATGGTTAAGGCCCTGAAGGTGTGGAGACAGGGGCTTGAGGGGGCTAAGCACCCTTTCCTTATCTGGACTGACCACCGTAACCTGGAGTATATCCGATCAGCTAGGAGACTGAATCCTCGTCAGGCAAGGTGGGCCATGTATTTCACCAGATTTAGTTTTACTATCTCGTATAGACCAGGTTCCCTCAACACTAAGGCCGACGCGCTGTCAAGACTCTATGACACTGAGGACATGTCCATCGATCCTACTCCCATCATTCCGGCAGCTAAGCTGGTGGCACCAGTAGTATGGGATGTGGACGCGGACATCGAGCGGGCGCAAAGGGAGGAACCTGCGCCTCCACAGTGTCCGGAGGGTCGTAGGTACGTGCCGCTGGCTGTTCGTGATCAATTGATTCGATGGGCTCATTGTCTACCCTCGTCGGGTCACCCAGGTATTTTTAGGACAGTGCAAGGTCTTCAGAGGAAGTACTGGTGGCCCACTTTGAGGAGGGATGTGCGATTCTATGTCTCCTCTTGTTCGGTGTGCGCCCAGAGTAAGGATCCTAGACACCTGCCACGAGGTAAATTACAACCTCTTCCCATTCCACAACGGCCGTGGACCCATCTATCGGTGGATTTTCTTACTGACCTTCCCCCCTCTCAGGGTAACACAACGATCCTGGTCGTTGTGGATCGGTTCTCTAAGTCCTGCCGTCTTATCCCATTGCCCGGTCTCCCTACGGCCCTACAGACTGCGGAAGCTCTTTTCACCCATGTCTTCCGGCACTGCGGGGTGCCCGAGGATATAGTTTCTGATCGGGGCCCCCAGTTTATCTCCCGTGTATGGAGGGCATTTATGGAGCGTCTGGGGGTCTCGGTCAGCCTGACCTCAGGGTATCACCTGGAGAGTAATGGGCAGGTGGAGAGAGTGAACCAGGAGGTGGGTAGGTTTCTGCGGTCGTATTGCCAGGACCGGCCAGGGGAGTGGGCGAGATATATTCCCTGGGCAGAAATAGCCCAGAACTCACTAAGCCACTCCTCTACCAACATGTCACCATTTGAGTGCGTGTTGGGGTACCAGCCAGTCCTGGCACCGTGGCATCAGAGCCAGACTGAGGCTCCTGCGGTGGAGGAGTGGGTGCAGCGCTCTAAGGAGACCTGGAGGGCTGTCCAAGAGTCATTACGCCAAGCGAGTGTAAGGCAGAAGAAGAGCGCTGACCGTCACCGCAGTGAGGCCCCCGTGTTTGCACCTGGGGACAGGGTCTGGCTCTCGACCCGAAACCTGCCCTTCCGCTTGCCCTGCCGGAAGCTGGGTCCGCAGTGTATAGGGCCATTTAAAGTCCTGAGGAGAATAAACAAGGTTTGTTATCGATTATTACTTCCTTCGTATTATCGTATTAACCCCTCGTTTCATGTGTCTCTTCTCAGGCCGGTGGTAGCTGGTCCCATGCAGGAAGGTGAGGTTCCGGAGGTTCCTCCGCCCCCTCTGGACATCGAGGGGTCCCCGGCGTCGGCGCGCTGCGGGGGCTGCGCGTCAGGGGGGGGGTACTGTCACGAATATTACCAAAGGTGACTCCCCTTCTTGTTCGGGTGGCGCTCTGCGGTCGTCGTCGCCGGTCTACTAGCTATCACCGATCCGTTGTTCTGTGTTCCTTTGGTTTTGTCTGATTGGTATCACCTGTTTCTTGTTTGGTTGTTAGGGTGGGGTTATATATAGTTTGTTCAGTCCGCTTCTGTTTCGTGCGGGCTTGTTCGTCTGTTCTCTTGTTTGAGTGTATTTTTGTTGTATTTTGGGTTTCGCGCTGTCCGTTATTATTTCTGATCATTTGTTTTCCTACTTTTGTTCATGTAATTTTCCTGGACATTAAAGCGTGTTTTTTCCCACATCTTTTGCTCTCTGCGCCTGACTCCACACCTCCTCACTCATTCTTCGTAACACTGCGCCGCTGTTACGGTTTTCTTCCGTTGAAGGAGAGGCGGACCAAAACGCAGCGTGGTTATTGTGATACATCTTTAATAAAGATGAAAATAGAAAAATATACAAAAACAAGAAACGTGAAAAACCGAAAACAGCCCAATCTGGTGTAACCAACACAAAGACAGGAACAATCACCTACAAAACCCAACACTAAACAGGCTACCTAAATATGGTTTCCAATCAGAGACAATGACTAACACCTGCCTCTGATTGAGAACCATATCAGGCCCAAACACAGAAACAGTCAAACAAGACATCCAACATAAAATGCCCACTCAGATCACACCCTGACCAAACAAAACATAGAAACATACAAAGCAAACTATGGTCAGGGTGTGAGAGTCAAGCACACATTTGGGCTGTCTTTCTAAAAAAAGGGCCTTTGCTCCTAGTCTGACAAACCTAATTCCACACATTATCGTACACCACTTAAAGTAGATTGATATGTCAAATATAAAATGGTGGGTTATTGGACAAGGTTATATTGATAAAGTTAACAGGGTCTTTTCCTGGTCATATATACAGGGGGAATGCTGAGGCAACATGGCGTGGTACAATCTAATTTACTACAAACCTGCTACTAAAGAGTTATTCACATAGTTATTTTTATACTAAACTAAGTGTATTGCAATATCTCTATGACAGTGGTGGTTTTGATGAAAAACATTCGATGGGATGGTCATTTAGGCTACCATTTAAAAATAATTCCCTCGCTTATGCTGTGCTTTGTTTTACATATCCTGGTCCAATACTGTACAATCATGAAAGACACATGTTTTTACCGACTTGTGTGCAGTCGATCACCTGTGTGCCAGTAAACCAGCTGAAATGACAGTGGTTAATTCTAGCTAGAGGGCTGTTTGATTCTAATGGCTGTTCCAGGGAAGTAGCGTAACATAATTATGGTAAACTCCTGCTATTTGTTTTCGAGTGCCTATGCAGACTCAGACTGCAATTGATGTTAAAAACGAATCCAAGGCTTGATGTGCGGTATATTCATATGGAGGAGATGATGGATTTGCTTGGCCCTGCAGCTTGCCATAGAAGGGTAAGGCAGAGTAGTGGGGTCCACTGCTGGTGTCTGGGGTTAGGAGGACAGGGGTCTACTCTGCGTCTACTCTGGTTGGGGAGCTGCTGGCGGTTCGTTGGCATTGGCGTCCGTGGTCTTGTTTTCCACCTCATCGTCGGATAGGAGGTCGAGCAATGTTCCCTCCACCTGCAGCTGACGCCTGCCCGAGCGGCTGGAGGAGAAACTGATGGGGCCTCCACGCCTGCAGGGGACAGAGGGGGCCAGGAGAGGTGGAGAGGTATTAGTAACGAGGACCATCAATTTGGTCAATATACACAACTGTTTGTGTGTGTGTGGAGGGGGCTCTAAATACCTGAGGCTGCTCTTGAGTGTGTTGACCTCACGGCTGAGACCCTCGCTGCCCTCAGTGGCATCGTCCAGCTCCCTCTGCAGCTTCCTGCGGTAGGCGTTGGCACGTGTGGCCTCCTCCTCAGCCTCCTCAAGCTGCCTCTTCAGCTGCTTCATGCGAGAGTTGGCCTTCTCCATCTGACCCAGCCAGGAGTCACAACAGACATCAACAATGATGAACAGTCTATCCAATCCTGTCCCACCTTTGCAAGTTGTACTGAATTGGATAGAAATCCTTCTTTTGCTGTGTATATCTTACAAATGCACTATGCAGAATTCACCTAATTTCTGTTTGTGTCAAAACAAGCAGTCATTGTGTAGAGAATCCATAAGCAAAAATCTATATATTTTCAGCTGTTGTACAAAACCGAAAGTAAAAGACGCAAAAACTAAACTTAATAACGCACTTAGAACAGATCTATAGCTTCTTAGACTTGTTTTCAATGAGAATTAAATATCTATAACTCAAATGTTAATTTGGTTAAGTCTCCCGTGAAAGTTACATATTGTAGCTTTAATATCTGGGATGTCCAAACATCCGTGACAAGCTCGTCACCTGTTCCTTGTACTGGTCGGAATGGCGGTGCTCGTCCTCCACCTGCATGCACACCTCCTTCAGCTTCTTCTCTGTCCGTCTCACAAGCTTATTGGCCGCTGCTCGCTCCCTGATAGGAGGACAGAGGAATGAGGTCATAGGACAGTTAGAGCACCACAGGAACCGCACTGTAACAAAGGCTGTCAGTCATAGATCTTCAAGTACATCTCTTAAGATTGCTTTTGACTCATTACATTGATCACATTAACATTTAGATCACATTCAAGAACCTCTCTTCCAACGGGATGAGCTTGTTCTAAGGCCCTCATGAACTCCTCCTGAGTCTTGGTCTGCTATTTCACCTTGTCTAATAAGCTATGGAGTTGTTATAAGAGAGTTGCTGTGTTTCTCACTTTGCCTCCTGCTCCAGCTGCTCCTCCAGCTGCAGTATATTGGCCTCCAGGGCGGTGACGGAGGCCTTGAACCGGCTCTTCACGGAGCCCTCCAGCTCGCCCAGCTTGGCCCACAAGTCCTTGTTCTGCCTCTCCAGCTGCTGGCGCACATTCTCACTCTTCTGGGTCATGCTGCGCTCTGCCACAAGCTCCAGGGTCAGGGTGTCCACCTGGGTGAGGAGAGGGGGAAGAGAGAGGTGGAGAGAGGAAAACAGGGATAGAAGGAGATAGGGGAAAGTGAGAGAGATAAGAGTATTTTTTATGGTAGGGCTGAATAATGGATTATTCCCTGGTGGTAGTAGGATCTACAATCTACTCTGCGAGCACAAATGATGCTTTGCATTTATGTCATGATCTGTTGACAGTTGTGACCGGTGTGGTGGCGACCAACTGGGTTTACAGAACAGCAAATATACAACAAATGTACTAACGTTAGTATTTTTGTTTAGTTTACAGTCACTAGGCAGAGTGGCACCTTTTCAATGAGGTATGGTCAGAGATGAATATATCCATCTGTGTTAAGGTGCTCCTAACAGTATACGCTGATGAAGACTGCTTGTCGGTCAGAAAGGTTGGATATTAGGTTATTTAATTATTGAGTCTGCGCAAGAGTGTGCAGCTCTCCTTTTCTTTTTCAAAGGTCCTCCTAACAACCATTGCAAAGCTACATTCGATCTGTATCAGATCATCGTCAACTGATGTGAAATAGGCATTTTACTTTCCATAATAAAATGTTACTCTGAAGTATCTTAAGAAGATAGAAGCTAATAAATATGTTTTATGTTTACTGTATATTGTATAGGCTGCAAATGTGTCTTTACGTTTGTCTATTGCTGGCAGCACCAATTCATTGAGTCGAATTCTGTGAATGTGTGAATGTCGGCCACTTGGCCAATAAAAGTTGTTTTGATTCTGATAGACAGTAACGTTACTTTGAATGTCCTAGCGTCTTCCCATATCCCATACAATCACACATCAGTGGCCCAGGGAGCGTGGGAGAAAGATACCCCAATGTTTCTCAATAAAAAACAGGTGTATTGGCAAGAATCTAGTTATTTTGTATATTTTATGAAATAGGAATAACTCTGAATTACACGATACATTAATTTTGTAAATAATTTTTCAACATTTTGGCGTGTGTGATTTGTTTACTATTTATGCTGGTAACGCGGAGACAGGCGCATCATAATTTGGTTTATGACATCACAATGTGAAATGAGCAACATATTTTGATGTTCTGCCAAATAAGGCACAGTCTACAAATACAGTGAAATGGGATGTTTGTGTTGCTGTAAAAAGGTATGTGTCAATTCTGGGCTAGAATTTGTCTAATTCTGTTACAATTTAGACTATATTCTATTCTTTTCAGCTATTACTAGTTGTTTCATTGTCTATTTATTTGTTCCAAATGGCAGGATTTGGGACAGAGGGTATAACTGTATGATTACAATGGTTTTATTTTTCTAAACATGTATATTTGCTATTTGTTATCCTATGATACAGAATTCAAAATGTTTGGGCGACGAGTTCTTTATTTTATGGTCAGATCATGTGGTTTGGGTGTGACATTTGCTGCTAGTTCAAATATAACACATGGGGCGGCAGTGGTTATAGCATTGAACTAGTAACCGAAAGGTTGCAAGTTCAAATCCCCGAGCTGACAAGGTACAAAATCTGTCGTTCTGCCCCTGAACAGGCAGTTAACCCACTGTTCCTAGGCCGTCATTGAAAATAAGAATTTGTTCTTAACTGACTTGCCTAGTAAAATAAAGGTAAATAAATAAATAAAATATAATGTTTCTCCAAACAGAAAAAGAAGTGCAGAGTTCGCCTCGGGATTGGGAGCCGCTGTCCATCACCGTTCCCAATCCCACCCAAACTGACGTCAATGGATGCCAGCATGGTAACTGTGTCAGTTTGGAAAAACCGGGAGAAGAAGAACGTAAAGGATCACCACCAACTTGATTCTTCTTTCCATTTGAAAACGTCTACAACATCTCTGACGCCCCTCGACCCCTTGTCTGGCCAAACAGCAATCGGCACTCCCTCACTCCCCTCACCCCCTGGATCCCCTGTCAGATCCCCTTCCTCCACTCTCTCCAAGTTCTTCGGCCTCTCTACACTCTCCTCTCTCCACATGTCATCTCTCTCTTCTTCTTCTTCTTCAGAGGAAGGATCACAGACCTCCTCCCCTTTTAGTGCTTCTTTTGTTTCCCTGGCTGTCTCAACTCAGTTATCCTCCTCTGCCACACCCCCCAGTCCTGCCTGCCCTTCCTCCACAACCCACATCTCCTCCCCTACCCCCCAGTCCTCCTCTCCAAACCCCCTGCACTGCCATGGAGAGACCAACAAAGACAGTGAGACTGCCAGGTACTGCAGCCTGATATCAAATTTCATGCCAACCAACACCATTAAATTGAAATGAAAAATCCAATATAATATAGCTAACCTAATGCATATGTCTGTGTGTCTTTACAGAGATCTTATGAGCTCTGAGGTCAAAGAGGTGGGGGCAGTTGTTCCACAGACAAAGAGAATGGTACCCCTATTTGCTGGCATCGCAGGTCTGTAAACGGGTGCCATTTTTTGGTGCTATTTTTCTCAATTCAACTTTGACAAAGCTTCTCTTATCGCTCTCTGTCTCTCGGTCTCTCTCTGCAAGGGGCCTCAATTGACCTGAAGGCTTCCTCTGTCTCCTTGGAGAGGTAAGTACTGTAGACAATAGCCACCTTCATCTCACTCAACTCTACATAAGAGTGGTCACTCACACCATGACATGGTAAGGAATATCTGTATGCCTGTACATTAAAACAGTGTTCAAACAGACCGATTGGTGTTGAGCTACTGCTACTGAGGCCTCTACCCTGTCTCTCTTCCTCCAGGCCATTGGTCAGGTCTCGGGAAGCCATGGCTCACCTTCCCAACCTGTTCAGCAAGAGTAGCACCCAGCTGGGGGAGCAGAGCTGCACAGGCGAGGGTGAAGACAACACCAAGCTCCTCGGGTAAAACACACACACACACACACACACACACACACACACACACACACACACACACACACGCACACCTACTCTTATCTCTGAGCTCTGCTTTTAGTTTTAAACTATTCGGTCGGTATGGTACTCAGAGTTATCTTGTGTTCATGCCTTACAAATACATTCATTAGTTTACCTTTGGTCCACAGTTCAGATATTAGTGTGTAACTGATGGCTCCTTTCACTCAGGTTGCCCAATATTGGCAACACCTGCTTCATGAACTCTGCTCTGCAGTGCCTGCTGGGGCTGCCAGCATTTTGCAGAGACATCCTGAGACAGCAGAACATCTGGAGTTCCTCCCCCTACTCTCAACTGCTATGGTATACAGCCTCGCTCTCACCCTCCTGTCCCACCTGTGCACACACTGACCCACCCACCTCGACGCTTATTGTTACAGTACACAAGTTCCGCCTCAATGTATGTGTCAGTGGAGGCTGCTGAGGGGAGGACGGCTCGTAATGATGTCTGAAACGGAGCAAATGGAATGGCATCAAACACATGGAAACCATATGTTTGATGTATTTGATAGCATTCCACTGATTCCGCTCCAGCCATTACCACGAACCCGTCCTCCCCAATTTAGGTGCCATCAACCTCCTGTGGTATGTATGTATGTATGTATGTATGTATGTATGTGTGTGTGTGTGTGTGTGTGTGTGTGTGTGTGTGTGTGTGTGTGTGTGTGTGTGTGTGTGTGTGTGTGTGTGTGTGTGTGTGTGTATGTATGTATGTATGTATGTATGTATGTATGTATGTATGTATGTATGTATGTATGTGTGTATGTATGTGTGTATGTATGTGTGTGTGTATGTATGTATGTATGTATGTATCTATTTATGTATGTATGTATGTATGTATGTATGTATGTATGTATGTATGTATGTATGTATGCATGTATTTATGTACAGTGGCAAAAAAGTATTTAGTCAGCCACCAATTGTGCAAGTTCTCCCACTTAAAAAAAATGAGGGAGGCCTGTAATTTTCATCATAGGTACACTTCAACTATGACAGACAAAATTAGAAAGAACATCCAGAAAATCACATTTTACGATTTTTAAAGAATTTATTTGCAAATTATGGTGGAAAATAAGTATTTGGTCACCTACTAACAAGCAAGATTTCTGTCTCTCACAGACCTGTAACTTCTTCTTTCAGAGGCTCTTCTGTCCTCCACTCGTTACATGTATTAATGGCACCTGTTTGAACTTGTTATCAGTATAAAAGACACCTGTCCACAACCTCAAACAGTCACACTCCAAACTCTACTATGGCCAAGACCAAAGAGCTGTCAAAGGACACCAGAAACAAAATTGTAGACCTGCACCAGGCTGGGAAGACTGAATCTGCAATAGGTAAGCAGCTTGGTTTGAAGAAATCAACTGTGGGAGCAATTATTAGGAAATGGAAGACATACAAGACCACTGAAAATCTCCCTCGATCGGGGGCTCCACGCAAGATCTCACCCGTGGGGTCAAAATGATCACAAGAACGGTGAGTAAAAATCCCAGTACCACACTTTGGTCCCAGCTCTCTGCAGGTCATTCACTAGGTCCCCCACCTACCATCAGTAACACACTACGCCGCCAGGGACTCAAATCCTGCAGTGCCAGACGTGTCCACCTGCTTAAGCCAGTACATGTCCAGGCCCGTCTGAAGTTTGCTAGAGAGCATTTTGATGATCCAGAAGAAGATTGGGAGAATGTCATATGGTCAGATGAAACCAAAATATAACTTTTTGGTAAAAACTCAACTCGTCGTGATTGGAGGACAAAGAATGCTGAGTTGCATTCAAAGAACACCATACCTACTGTGAAACATGTTTTTCTGCAAAGGGACCAGGACGACTGATCTGTGTAAAGGAAAGAATGAATGAGACCATGTATCATGAGATTTTGAGTGAAAACCTCCTTCCATCAGCAAGGGCATTGAAGATTAAACGTGGCTTGGTCTTTCAGCACGACAATGATCCCAAACACACCGCCTGGGCAACGAAGGAGTGGCTTCGTAAGAAGCATTTCAAGGTCCTGGAGTGGCCTAGCCAGTCTCCAGATCTCAACCCCATATAAAATCTTTGGAGGGAGTTGAAAGTCCATGTTGCCCAGCAACAGCCCCAAAACATCACTGCTCTAGAGGAGATATGCATGGAGGAATGGACCAAAATACCAGCAACAGTGTGTGAAAACCTTGTGAAGACTTACAGACAACGTTTGACCTCTGTCAACAAACGGTATATAACAAAGTATTGAGATAAACTTTTGTTATTGACCAAATACTTATTTTCCACCATAATTTACAAATAATTTCATTAAAAATCCTACAATGTGATTCTCATTTTGTCTATCATAGTTGAACTGTACCTATGATGAAAATTACAGGCCTCTCTCATTTTTATAAGTGGGAGAACTTGCACAATTGGTGGCTGGCTAAATACTTTTTTGCCCCACTGTATGTACAGTGCCTTGCGAAAGTATTCGGCCCCCTTGAACTTTGCAACCTTTTGCCACATTTCAGGCTTCAAACATGGGAAAAAAATTCAGTCTCTCGATGTGCAAAACTGATAGATACATACCCCAAGCGACTTACAGCTGTAATCGCAGCAAAAGGTGGCGCTACAAAGTACTAACTTAAGGGGGCTGAATAATTTTGCACGCCCAATTTTTCAGTTTTTGATTTGTTAAAAAAGTTTGAAATATCCAATAAATGTCGTTCCACTTCATGATTGTGTCCCACTTGTTGTTGATTCTTCACAAAAAAATACAGTTTTATATCTTTATGTTTGAAGCCTGAAATGTGGCAAAAGGTTGCAAAGTTCAAGGGGGCCGAATACTTTAGCAAGGCACTGTATGTATGAATGTAAGTATGTATGGATGGATGGATATATATTGTCCTTCGTACACTCTTAGTGCCTCGTGTGATTTTTAAGATAAAACCACACCCAACTCAGCTTCTGATTAACACCAGAGATGATTTCATGTCACAGCCAGGAATTAGTTTAATCATATTTGATCAGAGACTAAAGTAGAAGCACAGAGCTAATCTGTGGCCAAGGTGAGAGAGTGAAACCTGAATGCATGCTCTTTGTCTCCCTCCACAGCTGCTTTGCCGAGTTACATCAGGCCAGGCTTTCTGGAGGCACTCTTCATGCTAAGAACAAGGAAAATAAGAAAATCCTTCAAACAGTCAAGCACTGTCTTTCCGTTGTCAATGAGGACTATGAGGAAGACTATGAACAGGTAAGATATTATTTGCTGAAAGACTCACTTAACAATAAACCTGGGACACGTGACAGTGTTTTTCCTCAGCTCTGTTTCAGTTGGAGTTGTTGATGTATTTTCTGCTTCTTTCCCATTCTTCTCTCAGGATGCCCATGAATGTGTGTTGCTCCTCCTCTTTCAGCTGAAGGAGGAGGGTATGGCATTAAAGGGCTCACCAGAGCCATACACCTGCCCCGTGAAGCAGTTAGAATTCAAGCTGAAGACTTCCCGTACCTGCACCAGGTAACAGCTGTCATTTCTATACGGTGTACCTTGATGTCGACATCACATTGGTGAGGAGGTTTAACGTCAGCATAACATGCAGGATACAGAGGTAAAGCATTAAGACAGTGTGTAGAGGGATCAAAAGATTTGTGTTAGATAGCTGATGCATTTCTCTCCGTACTTCTGAAGCTGTGGAGTTATAGTGTATGGTCAGGAGGATTACAATCACCTGTCACTGAGCCTGAGCCATTACCTGCCACACAGCCTGGACCTCTACTTTAAGGTCAGCACTTAGCTTAAACCAAGAGTTAGTATGTCAAGGAACACTATCATTAATGTCATAATGTTCATAATTGTATTGCTATCCTTTGCCACCTAGCCATCTGCGTTAGAGTGTGCATGCAGGGTGTGCTCAGGCAGCATGGCATCTGTGACTAGACACTTCCTCACGCTGCCCCGGTGAGTCCCCCCATCATCATCTCAGATTACAATTGACAGTCCTGATCTAACTCACCGAACTGGGTTATTGATTTGAGTACAAGACTGATTCCTTTGTCTGTGTGAATGCTTGCCTGGCCGTCTCTGTATGTGTCTGTCTGTCTGTCTTTGTGAATGCCTGCCTGTCTGTCTCTGAGCAGCGTCCTAATGCTTCATATCAAGCGATTTACTGCAGGCAACTGGGAGCCACAGAAGGTGGATGATCCCATGTCCATCCCTGCAGAAATAACCCTCCCAGCCGTATGTGGGAAGACAGCCCATGTCCAGTATGGAGCCAGGTTGGTTTACACTCTGTTTGGGGACATTGCACATTGAGTAGCCAACACACACAATGATTTTCACACACTAGATATTTATTTTCAATGCCATCAATTTACACAGGGCAAGCTCCCTGGGGAAAAACAACATGGACAACAAACCTGCAAACTCCCCGAAAGGCACCCTTGATAGACCAGGTAGGACATTGTGTTACTGACATCATGCAGAACACCCTCTCATGAAACAGGACTGTTGAGGAAAGCAAGTCAGAAGCTGAAGTTAAGAGTATATTTGTTGATAGGTTTCCACTTCACTTTCTGGTTTGCATTTACCCTATATTTGATATACCCCCACCAGCTTCAAATTCCTCTGACCAGCTAGAGAAACCAGCTGACAGTGAGAAAAAACAGCAGGCAGCCGCTGTGGTGAGGAGAGAGCGAAAAATAAATAACAGATAATTAGATCCAGTTGAGATAGTGGGCGGATCAAGATAAGACAGTTATAGAAGGCACCCCTATCCTGTAGACAAAATAACAATCCTATTATTAAATGTGTTTCCTTACAGAGACACCAGCCAGACAATATCTACAAATTGTCAAGTGTGATCTCACATCTGGGAGACAACATGTATACAGGTATGCAGGCATGCAGTTGTGCAGGCACGCACACGCAATTATGAAAGCTTAATGTACACTCTATTTTGTTTCCCTTGTTCCCTAGGCCACTACATCAGTGATGTTCTGGACAGCCGTGGCAGTGGGTGGCTCTGCCTGGATGACGCACATGTCTTGAGGACAGATGAGGCCACTGTGCTGAAGGCGATTGCACAGACTGCCTACATCCTGTTCTATGTCTGCAGGTAAGGCTCTAGGCCACAAATTAGAGAAGAATGTCACAAATGGAGTCAATGATGGCAATGAGTCATGAAGAAGAAAAAAAGTGTTTACCAAAGCTAGAAAGATGATTTATTGACCAAGCATTAAGAGTTATCCCTTTAACTTGTAATCCCTCTGTATGTTATTTTTCAGACATTGTATGTACATGTAAGATCTCCCTGTCATTTCTCATTGAAGTGGAGCAGGTGAAGGAGACCAGGCCCCTCACTACCAGGAGAGGGACCAGGAGAACCCATCATTAAACTCAGGGAGAGGCACAGGGCTCAGGGACCACCTGGAGTAGCACGTACCACACACCAAGAAACATCAGATTCATCGAATGAGGCTGCCCTACACCACCATCAACTGCCCTAGACCACCATAAACCTGCCCTAGACCACCATCAAGCTGCCCTACTCCACCATCAAGCTGCCCTACTCCACCATCAAGCTGCCCTACACCACCATCAGACTATCCTAGACCACCATCAATCTTCCCTACACCACCATCAAGCTGCCCTAGACCACCATCAAGATGCCCTGCACCACCATCAAGCTGCCCTAGACCACCATCAAGCTGCCCTACACCACCATCAAGCTGCCCTACACCATCATCATGCTGCCCCAGACCATCATCATGCTGCCCTAGACCACCATCAACTGCCTTAGACCACCATCAAGCTGCCCTAGACCACCATCAATCCTCCCTACACCATCATCAAGCTGCCCTACGACACTTTCAAGCTGCCCTTCACCACCATCAGACTATCCTAGACCACCATCAATCCTCCCTACACCACCATCAAGCTGCCCTACACCACCATCAAGCTGCCCTACACCACTATCAAGCTGCCCTACACCACCATCAGTCTGGCCTACACCACCATCAAGCTGCCCTACACCACCATCAAGCTGCTCTAGACCACCATCAGACTATCCTAGACAACCATCAAGCTGCCCTACACCACCATCAGACTATCCTAGACCATTAGGACATCATGCTGGCCTAAACCACCTAGACACCAAGCTGCCCTAGACCACCAGAACACCAGGCTGCCCTAGACCACCAGAACACTAGGCTGCCCTAGACCACCTGGACAGCAGGCTGCCCTAGACCACCAGGCTGCCCTAGACCATCAGAAGAAACAGCCTACACCACAAAGCATGTACCCACTCTAGGCCATCTACTGTATGTTTACAATTATATAAATATAAAACATCTCACCGACCAAGTGCAATTAATGTTCTTTTACTGTACATGGTAGTGAATAAATGTACCTACAGTGCATTCAGAAAGTATTCAGATCCCTTGACTTTTTCCACATTTAGTTAAGTTACAGCCTTATTCTAAAATGTATTTGTTTATTTTTTCTTCTTCTCATCAATCTACCCCATAATGACAGCAAAAACAGGTTTTTAGATTTTTTTGCAAATTAATCAAGAAAACATAAATCTAAACTATCACATTTACATAAGTATTCAAACCCTTTACTCAGTACTTTGTTGAAGCACCTTTGGCAGCGATTACAGCCTCAAGTTTTCTTAGGTATGACGCTATAAGCTTAGCACATCTGTATTTGGGGAGTTTCTCTCATTCTTCTCTGCAGATCCTCTCAAGCTCTGTCAGGTTGGAGGAGTATCGCTGCACAGCTATTTTCAGATCTCCAGAGATGTTCAATCAGGTTCAAGTCCGGGCTCTGGCTGAGCCACTCAAGGACATTCAGAGACTTGTCCCCAAGCCACCCCTGCGTTGTCTTGGCTGTGTGCTAAGGGTCGTTGTCCTGTTGGAAGGTGAACCTTCGCCCCAGTCTGAGATCCTGAACGCTCTGGAGCTGGTTTTCATCAAGCATCTCTCTGTACTTTGTGCCATTCATCTTTCCCTCGATTCTGACTAGTGTACCAGTCCCTGCTGCTGAAAAACATCCCCACAGCATGATGCTGCCACCACCATGCTTCACCCTAGAAATGGTGCCAGGTTTCCTCCAGACATGGCGCTTGGCATTCAGGCCAAAGAGTTCAATATTGGTTTCATCAGACCAGAGAATATTGATTCTCATGGTCTGAGAGTCTTCAGGTGGCTTTTGGCAAACTCCAAGCGTGCTGTCATGTGCCTTTTACTGAGAAGTGGCTTCCGTCTGACCACTCTACCATAAAGACCTGGTTGATGGAGTGCTGCAGAGATGGTTGTCCTTCTGGAGGTTTCTCTAATCTCCACAGAGGAACTCTGGAGCTCTGTCAAATCAAATCAAATCAAATAAATGTTTATTTGTCACATACACATGGTTAGCAGATGTTAATGCAAGTGTAGCGAAATGCTTGTGCTTCTAGTTCCGACAATGCAGTAATAACCAACAAGTATTCTCGCTAACAATTCCAAAACTACTACCTTACAGACACAAGTGTAAGGGGATAAAGAATATGTACATAAAGATACATGAATGAGTGATGGTACAGAGCGGCATAGGCAAGATACAGTAGATGGTATCGAGTACAGTATATACATATGAGATGAGTATGTAAACAAAGTGGCATAGTTAAAGTGGCTAGTGATACATGTATTACATAAAGATGCAGTAGATGATATAGAGTACAGTATATACGTATACATATGAGATGAATAATGTAGGGTATGTAAACATTATATTAGGTAGCATTGTATTAGGTAGCATTGCCACTGCTGCGCCTTCTTCACGATGCTGTCTGTGTGGGTGGACCAATTCAGTTTGTCTGTGATGTGTACGCCGAGGAACTTAAAACTTACTACCCTCTCCACTACTGTTCCATCGATGTGGATAGGGGGGTGTTCCCTCTGCTGTTTCCTGAAGTCCACAATCATCTCCTTAGTTTTGTTGACGTTGAGTGTGAGGTTATTTTCCTGACACCACACTCCGAGGGCCCTCACCTCCTCCGTGTAGGCCGTCTCACCGTTGTTGGTAATCAAGCCTACCACTGTTTTGTCGTCCGCAAACTTGATGATTGAGTTGGAGGCGTGCGTGGCCACGCAGTCGTGGGTGAACAGGGAGTACAGGAGAGGGCTCAGAATGCATCCTTGTGGGGCCCCAGTGTTGAGGATCAGCGGGGTGGAGATGTTGTTGCCTACCCTCACCACCTGGGGGCGGCCCGTCAGGAAGTCCAGTACCCAGTTGCACAGGGCGGGGTCGAGACCCAGGGTCTCGAGCTTGATGACGAGCTTTGAGGGTACTATGGTGTTAAATGCCGAGCTGTAGTCGATGAATAGCATTCTCACATAGGTATTCCTCTTGTCCAGATGGGTTAGGGCAGTGTGCAGTGTGGTTGAGATTGCATCGTCTGTCGACCTATTTGGGCGGTAAGCAAATTGGAGTGGGCCTAGGGTGTCAGGTAGGGTGGAGGTGATATGGTCCTTGACTAGTCTCTCAAAGCACTTCATGATGACGGAAGTGAGTGCTACGGGGCGGTAGTCGTTTAGCTCTGTTACCTTAGCTTTCTTGGGAACAGAAACAATGGTGGGAACAACAGACTGGGATAGAGATTGATTGAATATGTCCGTAAACACACCAGCCAGCTGGTCTGCACATGCTCTGAGGGCGCGGCTGGGGATGCCGTCTGGGCCTGCAGCCTTGCGAGGGTTAACATGTTTAAATGTTTTCCTAACGTCAGCTGCAGTGAAGGAGAGTCCGCATGTTTTGGTTGCGGGCCGTGTCAGTGGCACTGTATTGTCCTCAAAGCGGGCAAAAAAGTTATTTAGTCTGAATGGGAGCAAGACATCCTGGTCCGTGACGGGGCTGGTTTTCTTTTTGTAATCCGTGATTGACTGTAGACCCTGCCACATACCTCTTGTGTCTGAGCCGTTGAATTGAGATTCTACCTTGTCTCTACACTGACGCTTAGCTTGTTTGATTGCCTTGCGGAGGAATAGCTACACTGTTTGTATTCGGTCATGTTTCCGGTCACCTTGCCCTGATTAAAAGCAGTGGTTCGTGCTTTCAGTTTCACGCGAATGCTGCCATCAATCCACGGTTTCTGGTTTGGGAATGTTTTAATCGTTGCTATGGGAACGACATCTTCAACGCACGTTCTAATGAACTCGCTCACCGAATCAACGTATTCGTCAATGTTGTTGTTTGATGCAATACGAAACATATCCCAGTCCACGTGATGGAAGCAGTCTTGGAGTGTGGAATCAGATTGGTCGGACCAGCGTTGAACAGACCTCAGCGCGGGAGATTCTTGTTTTAGTTTCTGTCTGTACGCAGGGAGCAACAAAATGGAGTCGTGGTCAGCTTTTCCGAAAGGAGAGCGGGGCAGAGCCTTATATGCGTCACGGAAGTTAGAATAGCAATGATCCAAGGTTTTTCCAGCCCTGGTTGCGCAATCGATATGCTGATACAATTTAGGGAGTCTTGTTTTCAGATTTGACTTGTTAAAATCCCCAGCTACAATGAATGCAGCCTCAGGATATATGGATTCCAGTTTGCAAAGAGTCAAATAAAGTTCGTTCACAGCCATCGATGTGTCTGCTTGGGGGGGAATATATACGACTGTGATTATAATCGAAGAGAATTCCCTTGGTAGATAAATCAGGTGAACAGAAGGACTTGAGTTCCTGTATGTTGTTGTGACCACACCACGTCTCGTTAAACATGAAGCATACGCCCCGCCCCTCTTCTTACCAGAAAGATGTTTGTTTCTGTCGGCGTGATGCGTGAAGAAACCAGCTGTCATAGTGACCATCAGGTTCCTGATAGCTCAGTTTGGCCAGGCGGCCAGCTCAAGGAGTCTTTGGGGTTCCAAACTTCTTCCATTTAGGAATGATGGAGGACAATTCCTTCGACCTCATGGTTTGGTTTTTGTTCTGACACGCACTGTGAACTGGGACCTTATATAGACCTTTCATATACAGGCCTTTCTAATCGACCTGGCCGGGGTATCCTGGAAGGATATTGATCTCATCCCGTCAGTAGAGGATGCCTGGTTATTTTTTTTAAATGCCTTCCTACCCATTTTAAATAAGCATGCCCCATTCAAGACATTTAGAACCAGGAACAGATATAGCCCTTGATTCTCCCCAGACCTGACTGCCCTTAACCAACACAAAAACATCCTATGGCATTCTGCATTAGCATCGACCAGCCCCCGTGATATGCAGCTGTTCAGGGAAGCTAGAAACCAGTATACACAAGCAGTTAGAAAAGCCAAGGCTAGCTTTTTCAAGCAGAAATTTGCTTCCTGCAACACTAACTCAAAAAAGTTCTGGGACACTGTAAAGTCCATGGAGAATAAGAACACCTCCTCTCAGCTGCCCACTGCACTGAAGATAGGAAATACTGTCACCACTGATAAATCCACTATAATTGAGAATTTCAATAAGCATTTTTCTACGGCTGGCCATGCTTTCCACCTGCCTACTCCTACCCCGGTCAACAGCACTGCACCCCCCACAGCAACTCGCCCAAGTCTTCCCCATTTCTCCTTCTCCCAAATCCAGTCAGCTGATGTCCTAAAAGAGCTGCAAAATCTGGACCCATACAAATCAACCAGGCTAGACAATCTGGACCCCTTCTTTCTAAAATTATCTGCCGAAATTGTTGCCACCCCTATTACTAGCCTGTTCAACCTCTTTCGTGTCGTCTGAGATTCCCAAAGATTGGAAAGCAGCTGCGGTTATCCCCCTCTTCAAAGGGGGACACACTCTTGACCCAAACTGCTACAGACCTATATCTATCCTACCCTGCCTTTCTAAGGTCTTCGAAAGCCAAGTCAACAAACAGATTACCGACCTTTTCGAATCTCACCATACCTTCTCTGCTATGCAATCTGGTTTCAGAGCAGGTCATGGGTGCACCTCAGTCACGCTCAAGGTCCTAAACAATATCTTAACCCGCCATCGATAAGAAACATTACTGTGCAGCCGTATTCATTGATCTGGCCAAGGCTTTCGACTCTGTCAATCACCACATCCTTATCGACAGACTCGACAGCCTTGGTTTCTCAAATGATTGTCTCGCCTGGTTCACCAACTACTTCTCTGATAGAGTTCAGTGTGTCAAATCGGAGGGTCTGCTGTCCGGACCACTGGCAGTCTCTATGGGTGTGCCACAGGGTTCAATTCTTGGACCGACTCTCTTCTCTGTATACATCAATGATGTCGCTCTTGCTGCTGGTGAGTCTCTGATCCACCTCTACGCAGACGACACCATTCTGTATACTTCTGGCCCTTCTTTGGACACTGTGTTAACAACCCTCCAGGCAAGCTTCAATACCATACAACTCTCCTTCCGTGGCCTCCAATTGCTCTTAAATACAAGTAAAACTAAATGCATGCTCTTCAACCGATCGCTGCCTGCACCTGCCCGCCTGTCCAACATCACTACTCTGGACGGTTCTGACTTAGAATACGTGGACAACTACAAATACCTAGGTGTCTGGTTGGACTGTAAACTCTCCTTCCAGACCCACATCAAACATCTCCAATCCAAAGTTAAATCTAGAATTTCGCAACAAAGCATTCTTCACTCATGCTGCCAAACATACCCTTGTAAAACTGACCATCCTACCATCCTCGACTTCGGCGATGTCATTTACAAAATAGCCTCCAATACCCTAGTCAACAAATTGGATGCAGTCTATCACAGTGCAATCCGTTTTGTCACCAAAGCCCCATATACTACCCACCATTGCGACCTGTACCCTCTCGCTGGCTGGCCCTCGCTTCATACTCGTCGCCAAACCCACTGGCTCCATGTCATCTACATGTCATCTACAAGACCCTGCTAGGTAAAGTCCCCCTTATCTCAGCTCGCTGGTCACCATAGCATCACCCACCTGTAGCACGCGCTCCAGCCGGTATATCTCTAGGGTCCTACCCCAAAACCAATTCTTTCTTTGGCCGCCTCTCCTTCCAGTTCTCTGCTGCCAATGACTGGAACGAACTACAAAAATCTCTGAAACTGGAAACACATCTCCCTCACTAGCTTTAAGCACCAACTGTCAGAACAGCTCAGATTACTGCACCTGTACATAGCCCACCTATAATTTAGCCCAAACAACTACCTCTTTCCCTACTGTATTTAATTTATTTATTTATTTTGCTCCTTTGCACCCCATTATTTTTATTTCTACTTTTCACAATCTTCCACTGCAAATCTACCATTCCAGTGTTTTACTTGCTATATTGTATTTACTTTTTTCCTTTACCTCCCTTACCTCACCTCATTTGCTCACATCGTATATAGACTTGTTTATACTGTATAATTGACTGTATGTTTATTTTACTCCATGTGTAACTCTGTTGTTGTATGTGTCAAACTGCTTTGCTTTATCTTGGCCAGGTCGCAATTGTAAATGATAACTTGTTCTCAACTTGCCTACCTGGTTAAATAAAGGTGAAATCAAAAATAAATAAAATAAATAGACAGGTGTGTGCAGTTCCAAACCATGTACAATCATGTACAAGTATTTCTGTTTTTTATTTTGTATAAATTTGCTACAATGTCTAAAAACCTGTCTTCACTTTGTCATTATGGGGTATTGTGTGTAGATTGATGATTTTTTATATCCATTTTGAATAAGGCTGTAACATAACAACATGTGGAAAAAGTCAAGGGGTGTGAATACGATCTGAATGCACTGTATAAGAGGCAATCTATCATTCATTCATGTTGGGTAAAAAGAGGAAACAGTTAATAATACAACAATATTGTGTGTCTGTGCACAGTCTATCTACACACTTCCTCAGGGTTTTAATGTAACCACAAATACAATGAAGTAAGGGAACAATGAATGGCAATGTAACATAGACCATACATCACATATCAGTTTGGAGACAGTCTTGACCCACAACTACTGTGGGAAAGACTAAGAGGACATCAATGTGTTGCACAAGAAATATAGAAGAACATTTGTTTTCTATAATGAATATGTTTATTGGTCTTTTACAACAACAACAACAACAAAAAAGTCTAGAAATACAAGAAATAAAAGGAGAGGATGAATACCTGGTCGTCAACAGCCAGTCCACTAATAATAACAACCTTCAGGATGTTAAAGCTTTGAACCCAATGAAATCCTACTTTCTGCCTGGCAGACAGAAGGCTCCATAAATCACTCTGTTATAACACTGGTTCACACCAACACGATGGGAGAGGTGCTTATGGTATAATATGACACTAAAGCTATGAAACTGGTTCAAACACTATACACTTTTTTCCCCTCATGTCTTTATTGAGAAGTGTCTTTCAAGAGAAACAGATAAACCTTTTTTCCCCCAATTTGTTATGGCTTAAAATAATAATGAAGGCCTCAAATATGTAATTAGTCATTTACAAAATGGTCATTTATGTTTAACATTTAATAATCAAGGCATCAACAAGTGTGCATATTCAAATTGATCGATTGCTCTACCCTGAACCACTGAATTAAAACCAATGCTCTAACACTCAATAAAACATGAATTACCCCTCTGTAAATCATGCTAATATTATTCAGCCATTTGTAATGCATTGAAATTAAGGTGACACGAGATGTCAAAGAGACCTTTTTGAGTTAAGTATTTTGTACATGGTACAGAAAACATAACTGAATAGCCAGAATTATACATAGCAATATTATAGTATGTCAAGCACACATTTGGGCTGTCTTTCTAAAAAAAGGGCCTTTGCTCCAAGTCTGACAAACCTAATTCCACACATTATCGTACACCACTTAAAGTAGATTGATATGTCAAATATAAAATGGTGGGTTATTGGACAAGGTTATATTGATAAAGTTTTGATGAAAAACATTTGATGGGATCGTCATTTAGGCTACCATTTAAAAATAATTCCCTCGCTTATGCTGTCCTTTGTTTTACATATCCTGGTCCAATACTGTACAATCATGAAAGACACATGTTTTTACAGGTTTGTGGGGGCCGAGGCCATGCTGCGTGTGGGCTGGAGGGAGCGCGTCTACTCTGGTTGGGGAGCTGCTGGCGTCTCGTTGGCATTGGCGTCCGTGGTCTTGTTTTCCACCTCATCGTCGGATAGGAGGTCGAGCGATGTTCCCTCCACCTGCAGCTGACGCCTTCCCGAGCGGCTGGAGGAGAAACTGATGGGGCCCCCACGCCTGCAGAGGACATAGGGGGCCAGGAGAGGTATTAGTAACGAGGACCATCAATTTGGCCAATATACACAACTGTTTGTGTGTGTGTGTGTGGGGGGGGGGCTCTAAATACCTGAGGTGTTGACCTCACGGCTGAGACCCTCGCTGCCCTCAGTGGCATCGTCCAGCTCCCTCTGCAGCTTCCTGCGGTAGGCGTTGGCACGTGTGGCCTCCTCCTCAGCCTCCTCAAGCTGCCTCTTCAGCTGCTTCATGCGAGAGTTGGCCTTCTCCATCTGACCCAGCCAGGAGTCACAACAGACATCAACAATGATGAACAGTCAATACTAATACTTACAATACTCAGCAGTCCTGTGGTCCAGTGGTTACTGGAAAGAACCTACTGTAGGAAAGACTCCAATCCTAAATCTTCACACCTATCCAATCCTGGCCCACCTTTGCAAGTTGTACTGAATTGGATAGAATTCCTTCATTAAAAATGCACTATGCAGCATTTGCCTAATTTCTGTTTGTGTCAAAAGAAGCAGTCATTGTGTAGAGAATCCATAACCAAAAATCTATATATTTTCAGCTGTTGTACAAAACCGAAAGTAAAAGACACAAAAACTCAATTTAAGAACGGAAAGCATAGAAATGGAGCACTTAGAACAGATCTATTGCTTTTTAGACTTGTTTTCAATGAGAATTAAATATCTATAACTCAAATTTCTATGTTAATTTGGTTAAGTCTCCCAAAAAGTTACATATTGTAGCTTTAATATCTGAGACGTCCAAACTTCTGTGACAAGCTCGTCACCTGTTCCTTGTACTGGTCGGAATGGCGGCGCTCGTCCTCCACCTGCAAGCACACCTCCTTCAGCTTCTTCTCTGTCCGTCTCACGAGCTTATTGGCCGCTGCTCGCTCCCTGATAGGAGGACAGAGGAATGAGGTCATAGGACAGTTAGAGCACCACAGGAACCGCACTGTAACAAAGGCTGTCAGTCATAGATCTTCAAGTACATCTCTTAAGATTGCTTTTGACTCATTACATTGATCACATTAACATTTAGATCACATTCAAGAACCTCTCTTCCAACGGGATGAGCTTGTTCTAAGGCCCTCATGAACTCCTCCTGAGTCTTGGTCTCCTATTTCACCTTGTCTAATAAGCTATGGAGTTGTTATAAGAGAGTTGCTCTGTTTCTCACTTTGCCTCCTGCTCCAGCTGCTCCTCCATCTGCAGTATCTTGGCCTCCAGGGCGGTGATGGAGGCCTTGAACCGGCTCTTCATGGAGCCCTCCAGCTCACACAGCTTGGCTCGCAAGTCCTTGTTCTGCCTCTCCAGCTGCTGGCGCGCATTCTCACTCTTCTGGGCCATGCTGCGCTCTGCCACAAGCTTCAGGGTCAGGGTGTCCACCTGGGGGAGGAGAGGGGGAAGAGAGAGGTGGAGAGAGGAAAACAGGGAATGAAGGAGAGAGGGGAAAGTGAGAGAGAGATAAGAGTACTTTTTATGACTGGTGTGGTAGAGACCAACTGGGTTTACAGAACAGCAAATATACAACAAATGTACTAACGTTACCATTTTTTTTTAGTTTACAGTCACTAGGCAGAGTGGCACCTTTTCAATGAGGTATGGTCAGAGATTAATATATCCATCTGTGTTAAGGTGCTCCTAACATTATAAGCTGATGAAGACAGCTTGTCGGTCAGAAAGGTTGGATATTAGGTTATTAAATTATTGAGTCTGCGCAAGAGTGTGCAGCTCTCCTTTTGTTTTTCAAAGGTCCTCCTAACAACCATTGCAAAGCTACGTTCGATCTGTATCAGATCAGCGTCAACTGAAGTGAAATAGGCATTTTACTTTCCATAATAAAATGTTACTCTAAAGTATCTTAAGAAGATAGAAGCTAATAAATATGTTTTATGTTTACTGCATATTGTATAGGCTGCAAATGTGTCTTTACGTTTGTCTATTGCTGGCAGCACCAATTCACTGAGTCAAATTCTGTGAATGTGTGAATGTCGGCCACTTGGCCAATAAAAGTTGTTTTGATTCTGATAGACAGTAACGTTACTTTGAATGTCCTAGCGTCTTCCCATATCCCATACAATCACGCATCAGTGGCCCAGGGAGCGTGGGAGAAAGATACCCCAATGTTTTCTCAATAATAAACAGGTGTATTGGCAAGAATCGAGTTATTTTGTATATTTTATGAAATAGGAATAACTCTGAATTACACGATAAATTAATTTTGTAAATAATTTTTCAACATTTTGGCGTGTGTGATTTGTTTACTATTTATGCTGGTGACGTGGAGACAGGCGCATCATAATTTGGTTTATGACATCACAATGTGAAATGGGCAACATATTTTGATGTTCTGTAAAATAAGGCACAGTCTACAAATACACTGAAATGGGATGTTTGTGTTGCTGTAAAAAGGTATATGTCTATTCTGGGCTAGAATTTGTCTAATTATGTTACGCTTTAGAGTGTATTCTATTATTTTCAGCTATTCCTAGTTGTTTCATTGTCTATTTATGTGTCCCAAATGGCAGGATTTGGGACAGAGGGTATAACTGTATGGTTACAATGGTTTTATTTTTATAAACATGTATTTATTTTTGCTATTTGTTGGCCTATGATACAGAATTCAATATGATTGGGCGACAAGTTCTTTATTTTATGGTCAGATCATGTGGTTTGGGTGTGACATTTGCTGCTAGTTCAAATATAACATATATAATGTTTCTCCAAACAGAAAAAGAAGTGCAGAGTTCGCCTCGGGATTGGGAGCCGCTGTCCATCGCCCTTCCCAATCCCACCCAAACTGACGTCATTGGATGCCAGCATGGTAACTGCGTCAGTTTGGAAAAACCGGGAGAAGAAGAACGTAAAGGATCACCACCAACTTGATTCTTCCTTTGTCTCTTCTTTCCATTTGAAAACGTCTACAACATCTCTGACGCACCTCGACCCCTTGTCCGGCCGAACACCAATCGGCACTCCATCTCCCTCACCCCCCTCACCCCCTGGATCCCCTGCCAGATCCCCTTCCACTCTCTCCAAGTTCTTCGGCCTCTCTTCCATCTCCTCTCTCCACATGTCATCTCTCTCTTCTTCTTCTTCTTCTTCAGAGGAAGGATCACAGACCTCCTCACCTTTTAGTGCTTCTTTTGTTTCCCTGGCTGTCTCAACTCAGTTTTCCTCCTCTGCCACTCCCCCCAGTCCTGCCTGCACTTCCTCCACAACCCACGTCTCCTCCCCTGCCCCCCAGTCCTCCTCTCCAAACCCTCTGGACCACCATGGAGAGACCAACAAAGACAGTGAGATTGGCAGGTACTGCAGCCTCATATCACATTTCATGCCAACCAACACCATTAAATTGAAATGCAAAAGCCAATATAATATAGCTAACCTAATGCATATGTCTGTGTGTCTTTACAGAGATCTTATGAGCTCTGAGGTCAAAGAGGTGGGGGCAGTTGTTCCACAGACAAAGAGAATGGTACCTCTATTTGCTGGCATCGCAGGTCTGTAAACGGGTGCCATTTTTTGGTGCTATTTGTCTCAATTCATCTTTGACAAAGCTTCTCTCTTACCGCTCTCCGTCTCTCGGTCTCTCTCTGCAGAGGCCTCCATTGACCTGAAGGCTTCCTCTGTCTCCTTGGAGAGGTAAGTACTGTATACAATAGCCACCTTCATCTCACTCAACTCTACATAAGAGTGGTCACTCACACCATGACATGGTAAAGAATATCTGTATGCCTGCACATTAAAACAGTGTTCAAACAGACTGATTGGTGTTGAGCTACTGCTACTGAGGCCTCTACCCTGTCTCTCTTCCTCCAGGCCATTGGTCAGGTCTCGGGAAGCCATGGCTCACCTTCCCAACCTGTTCAGCAAGAGTAGCACCCAGCTGGGGGAGCAGAGCTGCACAGGCGAGGGCGAAGACAACACCAAGCTTCTCGGGTAAAACACACACTCACACACACACACACCTACTCTTATCTCTGAGCTCTGCTTTTTGTTTTAAATAATTCGGTGTGGTACTCAGAGTTATCTTGTGTTCATGCCTTACAAATACATTCATTAGTTTACCTTTGGTCCACAGTTCAGATATTAGTGTGTAACTGATGGCTCCTTTCCCTCAGGTTGCCCAATATTGGCAACACCTGCTTCATGAACTCTGCTCTGCAGTGCCTGCTGGGGCTGCCAGCATTTTGCAGAGACATCCTGAGACAGCAGAACATCTGGAGTTCCTCCCCCTACTCTCAACTGCTATGGTATACAGCCTCGCTCTCACCCTCCTGTCCCACCTGTACACACTGACCCACCCACCTAGACGCTTATTGTTACAGTACACAAGTTCCGCCTCAATGTATGTGTCAGTGGAGGCTGCTGAGGGGAGGACGGCTCGTAATGATGTCTGAAACGGAGCAAATGGAATGGCATCAAACACATGGAAACCATATGTTTGATGTATTTGATAGCATTCCACAGATTCCGCTCCAGCCATTACCACGAACCCGTCCTCCCCAATTAAGGTGCCATCAACCTCCTGTGGTATGTATGTATGTCTATCTATCTATCTATCTATCTATCTATCTATCTATCTATCTATCTATCTATCTATCTATTTATGTATGTGTGATAAACAAAAATATAAACATATAAATATTCAAAATTTCAAAATTTCAAAGATTTTACTCATTTACAATTCATATAAGGAAATTAGTCTATTGCAATAAATGAATTAGGACATAATCTATGGATTTCACGACTGAGCAAGGGTGCAGCCATGGGTGGGGCTGGGAGGGCATAGGCCCACCCACTGGGGAGTTAGGCCCATCCGATGAGAATGAGATTTCCCCACAAAAGGGTTTTATTACAGACAGAAATACTCCTCAGCACCCCCTCAGACGATGCCGCAGGTGAAGAAGCTGGATATGGAGGTCCTGGGATTGTGTGGTTACACCTGGTCTGCGGTTGGGAGGCCGGTTGGACATACTGCTAAATTCTCTAAAACAATGTTGGAGATGGCTTATGGTATAGAAATGAACATTCAATTCTCTGGAAACAGCTCTGGTGGAGATTCCTGCTGTCAGCATGCTAATTGTACACTCCCTCAAAACCTGAGACATCTGTGGTATTGTGTTGTGTAACAAAACTGCACATTTTAGAGTGGCCTTTTATTGTCCTCAGCACAAGGTGCACCTCTGTAATGATCATGCTGTTTAATCAGCTTCTTGATATGCCACCTGACAGGTGGATGGATTATCTTGGCAAAGGATAAACGCTCACTAACAGATATGCAAACAAATCTGTGCAAACAAATCAGAAATAAGCTTTTTTTGTGCGTATGGAAAATGTATAGGATCTTTTATTTCAGCTCATGAAACATGGGACCAACACTTCACATGTTGCATTTATATTTTTGTTCAGTATACTGTATGTATGTATGAATGAATGGATGGATATATATTGTCCTTCGTACACTCTTAGTGCCTCATAACATTTTTAAGATAAAACCACACCCAACTCAGCTTCTGATTAACACCAGAGATGATTTCCTGTCACAGTCAGGAATCAGTTGAATCATATTTGATCAGAGGCTAAAGTAGAAGCACTGTCACGGGATTCTTCCTGGGAAGGAGAGGTGGACCAAAACGCAGAGTAGCTATTTTGATACATCTTTAATAAAGATGAAAATAGAACAATATACAAAACAAGAACTATGAAAAAAAAAAATCAAAAACAGCCCTATCTGGTGTGCAAACACAAAGACAGGAACAATCACCCACAAAACCCAACACAAAACAGGCTACCTAAATATGGCTCCTAATCAGAGACAATGACTAACACCTACCTCTGATTGAGAACCATATCAGGCCCAAACACAGAAATAGACAAACAAGACATCCAACATAGAATGCCCACTCAGATCACACCCTGACCAAACAACACATAGAACATACATAGCAAACTATGGTCAGGGTGTGACAAGCACAGAGCTAATCTGTGGCCAAGGTGAGAGAGTGAAACCTGAATGCATGCTCTTTGTCTCCCTCCACAGCTGCTTTGCCGAGTTACATCAGGCCAGGCTTTCTGGAGGCACTGTTCATGCTAAGAACAAGGAAAATAAGAAAATCCTTCAAACAGTCAAGCACTGTCTTTCCGTTGTCAATGAGGACTATGAGGAAGACTATGAACAGGTAAGATATTATTTGCTGAAAGACTCACTTAACAATAAACCTGGGACACGTGACAGTGTTTTCCTCAGCTCTGTTTCAGTTGGAGTTGTTGATGTATTTTCTGCTTCTTTCCCATTCTTCTCTCAGGATGCCCATGAATGTGTGTTGCTCCTCCTCTTTCAGCTGAAGGAGGAGGGTATGGCATTAAAGGGCTCACCAGAGCCATACACCTGCCCCGTGAAGCAGTTAGAATTCAAGCTGAAGACTTCCCGTACCTGCACCAGGTAACAGCTGTCATTTCTATACGGTGTACCTTGATGTCGTCATCACATTGGTGAGGAGGTTTAATGTCAGCATAACATGCAGGATACAGAGGTAAAGCATTAAGACAGTGTGTAGAGGGATCAAAAGGTTTGTGTTGGATAGCTGATGCATTTCTCTCCGTACTTCTGAAGCTGTGGAGTTATAGTGTATGGTCAGGAGGATTACAATCACTTGTCACTGAGCCTGAGCCATTACCTGCCACACAGCCTGGACCTCTACTTTAAGGTCAGCACTTAGCTTAAACCAAGAGTTAGTATGTCAAGGAACACTATCATTAATGTCATAATGTTCATAAGTGTATTGCTATCCTTTGTCACCTAGCCATCTGCGTTAGAGTGTGCATGCAGGGTGTGCTCAGGCAGCATGGCATCTGTGACTAGACACTTCCTCACGCTGCCCCGGTGAGTCCCCCCATCATCATCTCAGATTACAATTGACAGTCCTGATCTAACTCACCGAACCGGGTTATTGATTTGAGTACAAGACTGATTCCTTTGTCTGTGTGAATGCTTGCCTGGCCGTCTCTGTATGTGTCTGTCTGTCTGTCTGTCTGTCTGTCT
The DNA here is from genome assembly GCF_036934945.1 of Oncorhynchus masou masou. Lineage (NCBI taxonomy): Eukaryota > Metazoa > Chordata > Actinopteri > Salmoniformes > Salmonidae > Oncorhynchus > Oncorhynchus masou. The sequence continues at coordinate 12,388,263 of NC_088225.1, read as the reverse complement.
TTGAATGCCTGCCTGTCTGTCTCTGAGCAGGGTCCTAATGCTTCATATCAAGCGATTTACTGCAGGCAACTGGGAGCCAGAGAAGGTGGATGATCCCATGTCCATCCCTGCAGAAATAACCCTCCCAGCCGTATGTGGGAAGACAGCCCATGTCCAGTATGGAGCCAGGTTGGTTTACACTCTGTTTGGGGACATTGCACATTGAGTAGCCAACACACACTGATTTTCACACACTAGATATTTATTTTCAATGCCATCAATTTACACAGGGCAAGCTCCCTGGGGAAAAACAACATGGACAACACACCTGCAAACTCTTCCGAAAGGCACCCTTGATAGACCAGGTAGGACATTGTGTTACTGACATCATGCAGAACACCCTCCCATGAAACAGGACTGTTGAGGAAAGCAAGTCAGAAGCTGAAGTTAAGAGTATATTTGTTGATAGGTTTCCACTTCACTTTCTGGTTTGCATTTACACTATATTTGATATACCCCCACCAGCTTCAAATTCCTCTGACCAGCTAGAGAAACCAGCTGACAGTGAGAAAAAGAAGCAGGCAGCCGCTGTGGTGAGGAGAGAGAGAGGGGGAGAGAGAAAAATAAATAACAGATAATTAGATCCAGTTGAGATAGTGGGCGGATCAAGATAAGGCAGTTATAGAAGGCACCCCTATCCTGTAGACAAAATAACAATCCTATTATTAAATGTGTTTCCTTACAGAGACACCAGCCAGACAATATCTACAAATTGTCAAGTGTGATCTCACATCTGGGAGACAACATGTATACAGGTATGCAGGCATGCAGTTGTGCAGGCACGCACACGCAATTATGAAAGCTTAATGTACACTCTATTTTGTTTCCCTTGTTCCCTAGGCCACTACATCAGTGATGTTCTGGACAGCCGTGGCAGTGGGTGGCTCTGCCTGGATGACGCACATGTCTTGAGGACAGATGAGGCCACTGTGCTGAAGGCGATTGCACAGACTGCCTACATCCTGTTCTATGTCTGCAGGTAAGGCTCTAGGCCAAAAATTTGAGAAAAATGTCACAAATGGAGTCAATGATGGCAATGAGTCATGAAGAAGAAAAAAAAGTGTTTACCAAAGCTAGAAAGATGATTTATTGACCAAGCATTAAGAGTTATCCCTTTAACCTGTAATCCCTCTGTATGTTATTTTTCAGACATTGTATGTACATGTAAGATCTCCCTGTCATTTCTCATTGAAGTGGAGCAGGTGAAGGAGACCAGGCCCCTCACTACCAGGAGAGGGACCAGGAGAACCCATCATTAAACTCAGGGAGAGGCACAGGGCTCAGGGACCACCTGGAGTAGCACGTACCACACACCAAGAAACATCAGATTCATCGAATGAGGCTGCCCTACACCACCATCAACTGCCCTAGACCACCATGAAGCTGCCCTAGACCACCATCAGCCTGCCCATCACCACCATCAAGCTGCCCTACTCCACCATCAGACTGCCCTACTCCACCATCAAGCTGCCCTACTCCACCATCAAGCTGCCCTACACCACCATCAGACTATCCTAGACCACCATCAATCCTCCCTACACCACCATCAAGCTGCCCTAGACCACCATCAAGCTGCCCTAGACCACCATCAAGCTGCACTAGACCACCATCAGACTGCCCTAGACCACCATCAAACAGCCCTAGACCACCATCAATCCTCCCTACACCATCATCAAGCTGCCCTACAACACCATCAAGCTACCATAACCACCATCAGACTATCCTAGACCACCATCAATCCTCCCTACACCACATCACCATCACCATCAAGCTGACCACCCCTGCCCTACACCACCATCACCACACCATCAAGCTGACCACCTAGCCCTACTCCACCATCAAGCTCCCTACACCACCATCAAGCTGCCCTACTCCACCACCATCAAGCTGCACCACCCCTACACCACCATCCTAGACCACCATCAAGCTGCCCTAGACCACCATCATCACCACCATCAAGCTGCCCTACACCACCATCAAGCTGCCCTACACCACCATCAAGCTGCCCTAGACCACCATCAAGCTGCCCTACTCCACCATCAAGCTGCCCTGCACCACCATCAAGCTGCCCTACTCCACCATCAAGCTGCCCTACTCCACCATCAAGCTGCCCTGCACCACCATCAAGCTGCCCTACACCACCATCAGACTGCCCTAGACCACCATCAAGCTGCCCTAGACCACCATCAAGCTGCCCTACACCACCATCAAGCTGCCCTACACCATCATCATGCTGCCCTAGACCACCATCAACTGCCTTAGACCACCATCAAGCTGCCCTAGACCACCATCAATCCTCCCTACACCATCATCAAGCTGCCCTACAACACTTTCAAGCTGCCATTCACCACCATCAGACTATCCTACACCACCATCAATCCTCCCTACACCACCATCAAGCTGCCCTACACCACCATCAAGCTGCCCTACACCACCATCAAGCTGCCCTACACCACCATCAGTTTGGCCTACTCCACCATCAAGCTGCCCTACACCACCATCAAGCTGCTCTACACCACCATCAAGCTGCTCTAGACCACCATCAGACTATCCTAGACAACCATCAAGCTGCCCTACACCACCATCAGACAATCCTAGACCATTAGGACATCATGCTGGCCTAAACCACCTAGACACCAAGCTGCCCTAGACCACCAGAACACCAGGCTGCCCTAGACCACCAGAACACTAGGCTGCCCTAGACCACCTGGACAGCAGGCTGCCCTAGACCACCAGGCTGCCCTAGACCATCAGAAGAAACAGCCTACACCACAAAGCATGTACCCACTCTAGGCCATCTACTGTATGTTTACAATTATATAAATATAAAACATCTCACCGACCAAGTGCAATTAATGTTCTTTTACTGTACATGGTAGTGAATAAATGTACCTACAGTGCATTCAGAAAGTATTCAGATCCCTTGACTTTTTCCACATTTAGTTAATTTACAGCCTTATTCTAAAATGGATTAATTTATTTTTTCTTCTTCTCATCAATCTACCCCATAATGACAGCAAAAACAGGTTTTTAGATTTTTTTGCAAATTAATGAAGAAAACATAAATCTAAACTATCACATTTACATAAGTATTCAAACCCTTTACTCAGTACTTTGTTGTAGCACCTTTGGCAGCGATTACAGCCTCAAGTTTTCTTGGGTATGACGCTATAAGCTTAGCACATCTGTATTTGGGGAGTTTCTCTCATTCTTCTCTGCAGATCCTCTCAAGCTCTGTCAGGTTGGATGGGGAGTATCGCTGCACAGCTATTTTCAGGTCTCCAGAGATGTTCAATCAGGTTCAAGTCCGGGCTCTGGCTGAGCCACTCAAGGACATTCAGAGACTTGTCCCCAAGCCACCCCTGCGTTGTCTTGGCTGTGTGCTAAGGGTCGTTGTCCTGTTGGAAGGTGAACCTTCGCCCCAGTCTGAGATCCTGAACGCTCTGGAGCTGGTTTTCATCAAGCATCTCTCTGTACTTTGTGCCGTTCATCTTTCCCTCGATTCCAGTCCCTGCTGCTGAGAAACATCCCCACAGCATGATGCTGCCACCACCATGCTTCACCCTAGAAATGGTGCCAGGTTTCCTCCAGACATGGCGCTTGGCATTCAGGCCAAAGAGTTCAATATTGGTTTCATCAGACCAGAGAATATTGATTCTCATGGTCTGAGAGTCTTCAGGTGGCTTTTGGCAAACTCCAAGCGTGCTGTCATGTGCCTTTTACTGAGAAGTGGCTTCCGTCTGACCACTCTACCATAAAGACCTGGTTGATGGAGTGCTGCAGAGATGGTTGTCCTTCTGGAGGTTTCTCTAATCTCCACAGAGGAACTCTGGAGCTCTGTCAAATCAAATCAAATCAAATAAATGTTTATTTGTCACATACACATGGTTAGCAGATGTTAATGCAAGTGTAGCGAAATGCTTGTGCTTCTAGTTCCGACAATGCAGTAATAACCAACAAGTATTCTCGCTAACAATTCCAAAACTACTACCTTACAGACACAAGTGTAAGGGGATAAAGAATATGTACATAAAGATACATGAATGAGTGATGGTACAGAGCGGCATAGGCAAGATACAGTAGATGGTATCGAGTACAGTATATACATATGAGATGAGTATGTAAACAAAGTGGCATAGTTAAAGTGGCTAGTGATACATGTATTACATAAAGATGCAGTAGATGATATAGAGTACAGTATATACGTATACATATGAGATGAATAATGTAGGGTATGTAAACATTATATTAGGTAGCATTGTATTAGGTAGCATTGCCACTGCTGCGCCTTCTTCACGATGCTGTCTGTGTGGGTGGACCAATTCAGTTTGTCTGTGATGTGTACGCCGAGGAACTTAAAACTTACTACCCTCTCCACTACTGTTCCATCGATGTGGATAGGGGGGTGTTCCCTCTGCTGTTTCCTGAAGTCCACAATCATCTCCTTAGTTTTGTTGACGTTGAGTGTGAGGTTATTTTCCTGACACCACACTCCGAGGGCCCTCACCTCCTCCGTGTAGGCCGTCTCACCGTTGTTGGTAATCAAGCCTACCACTGTTGTGTCGTCCGCAAACTTGATGATTGAGTTGGAGGCGTGCGTGGCCACGCAGTCGTGGGTGAACAGGGAGTACAGGAGAGGGCTCAGAATGCATCCTTGTGGGGCCCCAGTGTTGAGGATCAGCGGGGTGGAGATGTTGTTGCCTACCCTCACCACCTGGGGGCGGCCCATCAGGAAGTCCAGTACCCAGTTGCACAGGGCGGGGTCGAGACCCAGGGTCTCGAGCTTGATGACGAGCTTTGAGGGTACTATGGTGTTAAATGCCGAGCTGTAGTCGATGAATAGCATTCTCACATAGGTATTCCTCTTGTCCAGATGGGTTAGGGCAGTGTGCAGTGTGGTTGAGATTGCATCGTCTGTCGACCTATTTGGGCGGTAAGCAAATTGGAGTGGGCCTAGGGTGTCAGGTAGGGTGGAGGTGATATGGTCCTTGACTAGTCTCTCAAAGCACTTCATGATGACGGAAGTGAGTGCTACGGGGCGGTAGTCGTTTAGCTCTGTTACCTTAGCTTTCTTGGGAACAGAAACAATGGTGGGAACAACAGACTGGGATAGAGATTGATTGAATATGTCCGTAAACACACCAGCCAGCTGGTCTGCACATGCTCTGAGGGCGCGGCTGGGGATGCCGTCTGGGCCTGCAGCCTTGCGAGGGTTAACATGTTTAAATGTTTTCCTAACGTCAGCTGCAGTGAAGGAGAGTCCGCATGTTTTGGTTGCGGGCCGTGTCAGTGGCACTGTATTGTCCTCAAAGCGGGCAAAAAAGTTATTTAGTCTGAATGGGAGCAAGACATCCTGGTCCGTGACGGGGCTGGTTTTCTTTTTGTAATCCGTGATTGACTGTAGACCCTGCCACATACCTCTTGTGTCTGAGCCGTTGAATTGAGATTCTACCTTGTCTCTACACTGACGCTTAGCTTGTTTGATTGCCTTGCGGAGGGAATAGCTACACTGTTTGTATTCGGTCATGTTTCCGGTCACCTTGCCCTGATTAAAAGCAGTGGTTCGTGCTTTCAGTTTCACGCGAATGCTGCCATCAATCCACGGTTTCTGGTTTGGGAATGTTTTAATCGTTGCTATGGGAACGACATCTTCAACGCACGTTCTAATGAACTCGCTCACCGAATCAACGTATTCGTCAATGTTGTTGTTTGATGCAATACGAAACATATCCCAGTCCACGTGATGGAAGCAGTCTTGGAGTGTGGAATCAGATTGGTCGGACCAGCGTTGAACAGACCTCAGCGCGGGAGATTCTTGTTTTAGTTTCTGTCTGTACGCAGGGAGCAACAAAATGGAGTCGTGGTCAGCTTTTCCGAAAGGAGAGCGGGGCAGAGCCTTATATGCGTCACGGAAGTTAGAATAGCAATGATCCAAGGTTTTTCCAGCCCTGGTTGCGCAATCGATATGCTGATACAATTTAGGAGTCTTGTTTTCAGATTTGACTTGTTAAAATCCCCAGCTACAATGAATGCAGCCTCAGGATATATGGATTCCAGTTTGCAAAGAGTCAAATAAAGTTCGTTCACAGCCATCGATGTGTCTGCTTGGGGGGGAATATATACGACTGTGATTATAATCGAAGAGAATTCCCTTGGTAGATAAATCAGGTGAACAGAAGGACTTGAGTTCCTGTATGTTGTTGTGACCACACCACGTCTCGTTAAACATGAAGCATACGCCCCGCCCCTCTTCTTACCAGAAAGATGTTTGTTTCTGTCGGCGTGATGCGTGAAGAAACCAGCTGTCATAGTGACCATCAGGTTCCTGATAGCTCAGTTTGGCCAGGCGGCCAGCTCAAGGAGTCTTTGGGGTTCCAAACTTCTTCCATTTAGGAATGATGGAGGACAATTCCTTCGACCTCATGGTTTGGTTTTTGTTCTGACACGCACTGTGAACTGGGACCTTATATAGACCTTTCATATACAGGCCTTTCTAATCGACCTGGCCGGGGTATCCTGGAAGGATATTGATCTCATCCCGTCAGTAGAGGATGCCTGGTTATTTTTTTAAATGCCTTCCTACCCATTTTAAATAAGCATGCCCCATTCAAGACATTTAGAACCAGGAACAGATATAGCCCTTGATTCTCCCCAGACCTGACTGCCCTTAACCAACACAAAAACATCCTATGGCATTCTGCATTAGCATCGACCAGCCCCCGTGATATGCAGCTGTTCAGGGAAGCTAGAAACCAGTATACACAAGCAGTTAGAAAAGCCAAGGCTAGCTTTTTCAAGCAGAAATTTGCTTCCTGCAACACTAACTCAAAAAAGTTCTGGGACACTGTAAAGTCCATGGAGAATAAGAACACCTCCTCTCAGCTGCCCACTGCACTGAAGATAGGAAATACTGTCACCACTGATAAATCCACTATAATTGAGAATTTCAATAAGCATTTTTCTACGGCTGGCCATGCTTTCCACCTGCCTACTCCTACCCCGGTCAACAGCACTGCACCCCCCACAGCAACTCGCCCAAGTCTTCCCCATTTCTCCTTCTCCCAAATCCAGTCAGCTGATGTCCTAAAAGAGCTGCAAAATCTGGACCCATACAAATCAACCAGGCTAGACAATCTGGACCCCTTCTTTCTAAAATTATCTGCCGAAATTGTTGCCACCCCTATTACTAGCCTGTTCAACCTCTTTCGTGTCGTCTGAGATTCCCAAAGATTGGAAAGCAGCTGCGGTTATCCCCCTCTTCAAAGGGGGACACACTCTTGACCCAAACTGCTACAGACCTATATCTATCCTACCCTGCCTTTCTAAGGTCTTCGAAAGCCAAGTCAACAAACAGATTACCGACCTTTTCGAATCTCACCATACCTTCTCTGCTATGCAATCTGGTTTCAGAGCAGGTCATGGGTGCACCTCAGTCACGCTCAAGGTCCTAAACAATATCTTAACCCGCCATCGATAAGAAACATTACTGTGCAGCCGTATTCATTGATCTGGCCAAGGCTTTCGACTCTGTCAATCACCACATCCTTATCGACAGACTCGACAGCCTTGGTTTCTCAAATGATTGTCTCGCCTGGTTCACCAACTACTTCTCTGATAGAGTTCAGTGTGTCAAATCGGAGGGTCTGCTGTCCGGACCACTGGCAGTCTCTATGGGTGTGCCACAGGGTTCAATTCTTGGACCGACTCTCTTCTCTGTATACATCAATGATGTCGCTCTTGCTGCTGGTGAGTCTCTGATCCACCTCTACGCAGACGACACCATTCTGTATACTTCTGGCCCTTCTTTGGACACTGTGTTAACAACCCTCCAGGCAAGCTTCAATACCATACAACTCTCCTTCCGTGGCCTCCAATTGCTCTTAAATACAAGTAAAACTAAATGCATGCTCTTCAACCGATCGCTGCCTGCACCTGCCCGCCTGTCCAACATCACTACTCTGGACGGTTCTGACTTAGAATACGTGGACAACTACAAATACCTAGGTGTCTGGTTGGACTGTAAACTCTCCTTCCAGACCCACATCAAACATCTCCAATCCAAAGTTAAATCTAGAATTTCGCAACAAAGCATTCTTCACTCATGCTGCCAAACATACCCTTGTAAAACTGACCATCCTACCATCCTCGACTTCGGCGATGTCATTTACAAAATAGCCTCCAATACCCTAGTCAACAAATTGGATGCAGTCTATCACAGTGCAATCCGTTTTGTCACCAAAGCCCCATATACTACCCACCATTGCGACCTGTACCCTCTCGCTGGCTGGCCCTCGCTTCATACTCGTCGCCAAACCCACTGGCTCCATGTCATCTACATGTCATCTACAAGACCCTGCTAGGTAAAGTCCCCCCTTATCTCAGCTCGCTGGTCACCATAGCATCACCCACCTGTAGCACGCGCTCCAGCCGGTATATCTCTAGGGTCCTACCCCCAAAACCAATTCTTTCTTTGGCCGCCTCTCCTTCCAGTTCTCTGCTGCCAATGACTGGAACAAACTACAAAAATCTCTGAAACTGGAAACACATCTCCCTCACTAGCTTTAAGCACCAACTGTCAGAGCAGCTCAGATTACTGCACCTGTACATAGCCCACCTATAATTTAGCCCAAACAACTACCTCTTTCCCTACTGTATTTAATTTATTTATTTATTTTGCTCCTTTGCACCCCATTATTTTTATTTCTACTTTTCACAATCTTCCACTGCAAATCTACCATTCCAGTGTTTTACTTGCTATATTGTATTTACTTTGCCACCATGGCCTTTTTTTGCCTTTACCTCCCTTACCTCACCTCATTTGCTCACATCGTATATAGACGTGTTTATACTGTATTATTGACTGTATGTTTATTTTACTCCATGTGTAACTCTGTGTTGTTGTATGTGTCAAACTGCTTTGCTTTATCTTGGCCAGGTCGCAATTGTAAATGAGAACTTGTTCTCAACTTGCCTACCTGGTTAAATAAAGGTGAAATCAAAAATAAATAAAATAAATAGACAGGTGTGTGCAGTTCCAAACCATGTACAATCATGTACAAGTATTTCTGTTTTTTTTTGTATAAATTTTCTACAATGTCTTCACTTTGTCATTATGGGGTATTGTGTGTAGATTGATGATTTTTTACATCCATTTTGAATAAGGCTGTAACATAACAACATGTGGAAAAAGTCAAGGGGTGTGAATACGATCTGAATGCACTGTATAAGAGGCAATCTATTATTCATTCATGTTGGGTAAAAAGAGGAAACATTTAATAATATTACAACAATATTGTGTGTCTGTGCACAGTCTATCTACACACTTCCTCGGGGTTTTAATGTAACCACAAATACAATGAAGTAAGGGAACAAAGAATGGCAATGTAACATAGACCATACATCACATATCAGTTTGGAGACAGTCTTGACCCACAACTACTGTGGGAAAGACTAAGAGGACATCAATGTGTTGCACAAGAAATATAGAAGAAAAACATTTTTTTCTATAATGAATATGTTTATTGGTCTTTTACAACAACAACTACAACAAAAAAGTCTAGAAATACAAGAAATAAAAGGAGAGGATGAATACCTGGTCGTCAACAGCCAGTCCACTAATAATAACAACCTTCAGGATGTTAAAGCTTTGAACCCAATAAAATCCTACTTTCTGCCTGGCAGACAGAAGGCTCCATAAATCACTCTGTTATAACACTGGTTCACACCAACACGATGGGAGAGGTGCTTATGGTATAATATGACACTAAAGCTATGAAACTGGTTCAAACACTATACACTTTTTTCCCCTCATGTCTTTATTGAGAAGTGTCTTTCAAGAGAAACAGATAAACCTTTTTTCCCCCAATTTGTTATGGCTTAAAATAATAATGAAGGCCTCAAATATGTAATTAGTCATTTACAAAATGGTCATTTATGTTTAACATTTAATAATCAAGGCATAATCAAGTGTGCATATTCAAATTGATCGATTGCTCTTCCCTGAACCACTGAATTAAAACCAACGCTCTAACACTCAATAAAACATGAATTACCCTTCTGTAAATCATGCTAATATTATTCAGCCATTTGTAATGCATTGAAATTAAGGTGACACGAGATGTCAAAGAGACCTTTTTGAGTTAAGTAATTTTGTACATGGTACAGAAAACATAACTGAATAGCCAGAATTATACATAGCAATATTATAGTATGTCAAGCACACATTTGGGCTGTCTTTCTAAAAAAAGGGCCTTTGCTCCAAGTCTGACAAACCTAATTCCACACATTATCGTACACCACTTAAAGTAGATTGATATGTCAAATATAAAATGGTGGGTTATTGGACAAGGTTATATTGATAAAGTTAACAGGGTCTTTTGCTGGTCATATATACAGGGGGAATGCTGAGGCAACATGGCGTGGTACAATCTAATTTACTACAAACCTGCTACTAAAGAGTTATTCACATAGTTATTTTTATACTAAACTAAGTGGATTGCAGTATCTCTATGACAGTGGTGGTTTTGATGAAAAACATTCGATGGGATCGTCATTTAGGCTACCATTTAAAAATAATTCCCTCGCTTATGCTGTGCTTTGTTTTACATATCCTGGTCCAATACTGTACAATCATGAAAGACACATGTTTTTCCCGACTTGTGTGCAGTCGATCACCTGTGTGCCAGTAAACCAGCTGAAATGACAGTGGTTAATTCTAGCTAGAGGGCTGTTTGATTCTAATGGCTGTTCCAGGGAAGTAGCTTAACATAATTATGGTAAACTCCTGCTATTTGTTTTCGAGTGCCTATACACACTCAGACAAATATGCAATTTAAATGCACTTTTATCTGCAATTGATGTTAAAAACGAATCCAAGGCTTGATGTGCGGTATATTCATATGGAGGAGATGATGGATTTGCTTGGCCCTGCAGCTTGCCATAGAGGGGTAAGGCAGAGTAGTGGGGTCCACTGCTGGTGTCTGGGGTTAGGAGAACAGGGGTAAGGTTTGTGGGGGCCGAGGCCATGCTGCGAGTGGGCTGGAGGGAGCGCGTCTACTCTGGTTGGGGAGCTGCTGGCGTCTCGTTGGCATTGGCGTCCGTGGTCTTGTTTTCCACCTCATCGTCGGATAGGAGGTCGAGTGATGTTCCCTCCACCTGCAGCTGACGCCTTCCCGAGCGGCTGGAGGAGAAACTGATGGGGCCTCCACGCCTGCAGGGTACATAGGGGGCCAGGAGAGGTATTAGTAACGAGGACCATCAATTTGGTCAATATACACAACTGTTTGTGTGTGTGTGGGGGGGGGGGGGGGCTCTAAATACCTGAGGCGGCTCTTGAGTGTGTTGACCTCACGGCTGAGACCCTCGCTGCTCTCAGTGGCATCGTCCAGCTCCCTCTGCAGCTTCCTGCGGTAGGCGTTGGCACGTGTGGCCTCCTCCTCAGCCTCCTCAAGCTGCCTCTTCAGCTGCTTCATGCGAGAGTTGGCCTTCTCCATCTGACCCAGCCAGGAGTCACAACAGACATCAACAATGATGAACAGTCAATACTAATACTTACAATACTCAGCAGTCCTGTGGTCCAGTGGTTACTGGAAAGAACCTACTGTAGGAAAGACTCCAATCCTAAATCTTCACACCTATCCAATCCTGGCCCACCTTTGTACTGAATTGGATAGAATTCCTTCTTTAGCTGTGGAACATCTTAAAAACGGGCTATGCAGAATTCACCTCATTTCTGTTTGTGCCAAAACAAAACAGTCATTGTGTGGAGAATCCATAACCAAAAATCTATATATTTTCAGCTTAAGAATGGAAAGCATAGAAATGGAGCACTTAGAACAGATCTATCGCTTATTAGACTTGTTTTCAATGAGAATTAAATATCTATAACTCAAATGTCTATGTTAATTTGGTCTCCCAAAAAGTTACATATTGTAGCTTTAATATCTGAGACGTCCAAACATCCGTGACAAGCTCCTCACCTGTTCCTTGTACTGGTCGGAATGGCGGCGCTCATCCTCCACCTGCATGCACACCTCCTTCAGCTTCTTCTCTGTCCGTCTCACAAGCTTATTGGCCGCTGCTCGCTCCCTGATAGGAGGACAGAGGAATGAGGTCATAGGACAGTTAGAGCACCACAGGAACCGCACTGTAACAAAGGCTGTCAGTCATAGATCTTCAAGTACATCTCTTAAGATTGCTTTTGACTCATTACATTGATCACATTAACATTTAGATCACATTCAAGAACCTCTCTTCCAACGGGATGAGCTTGTTCTAAGGCCCTCATGAACTCCTCCTGAGTCTTGGTCTCCTATTTCACCTTGTCTAATAAGCTATGGAGTTGTTATAAGAGAGTTGCTCTGTTTCTCACTTTGCCTCCTGCTCCAGCTGCTCCTCCAGCTGCAGTATCTTGGCCTCCAGGGCGTTGATGGAGGCCTTGAACCGGCTCTTCACGGAGCCCTCCAGCTCGCCCAGCTTGGCCCGCAAGTCCTTGTTCTGCCTCTCCAGCTGCTGGCGCGCATTCTCACTTTTCTGGGCCATGCTGCGCTCTGCCACAAGCTCCAGGGTCAGGGTGTCCACCTGGGGGAGGAGAGGGGGAAGAGAGAGGTGGAGAGAGGAAAACAGGGAATGAAGGAGAGAGGGGAAAGTGAGAGAGAGATGAGAGTACTTTTTATGGTAGGGCTGAATAATGGATTGTTCCCTAAAAGTCAGAAGAACAAGGGTAGTATGATTACAATGATCAAGCATCCTGAAAAGGTTTCCTTCTGGCTCATACCTGCATGGTTGTCTTGCGGAAGCGGTCATTGAGCAGCTCCATGTTGCCCTGTTCCTCCTCTAGTTCCTCCTCCAGCTGAGCAATGCGAGCCTCCAGCCTCCTTTTCTCATCCATCAAGGCAGACTTGCCCGAGGTGCTGTTGGAGATCTCGTCCGCTAGCTCATCCCGTTCCTGCTCTGCATGGCGCCGCGCCCTCTCTGATGCCGCCAGGTCCTACAGGGCAGAGGTCAAACACAGGTCACCATTTCTCACAGTAAGACGAGCCAGTCTCGACTACAGGAAACAGAAGACCAAAACACAGAGTTATGACAGGAGCAATACTACAGCCCACTGTACCTCATGCAGCTGGAGAACCTCGGCCTCCAGGCTCTTCAGCTTCTTCTCATTCTCCTTGGATTGGGAGAATATCTCATCCCGAGAGGCCCGGGCGTCCTCCAACTCCCTCTGGTAGTCTTTCATCTGGGACTGAGGGAGAAAGTGGAGATATATTTTGGTCAATAATGGGATTCGATCTATATAGATCTATATATATATATATATATATATATATATATATATATTTTTTTTTATATATATTTTTTATTGTATTTTTATTTGTCTTGTCTGTTCTACAGACAGTGTGAGTTTATTACCTGCAATTTGCGTAGCTGCTTGATGGCTTCGTCACGGGCCTTGTTGGCGCCCTCTATCTGTCCAACCATGTCCATCAGGTCCATCTCCAGCTTCTTCTTAGCAGCCACGGCTAGAGCTCTCTGCTTCCGCTCATCCTCAAGCTCTGCCTCCATCTCACGCACCTGAAGAGACCAGGACAGACCAGGTCAGAGGAGGGGAAGGGGATGGTGTACATTCTCTGAGAGTATGACAACATATTGTTCCTGGAATTGTTTCACACAATTCTTGTTTGTATGGAAGTGATGTGTCCTCTATGCACCTGTTTGACAAGTGCCCTTTTCTTCTCGTCGTTCTGGTCGTCTCGCCCTGCCAGGTCTCTCTCGTACTGGGCCTTCATGGCCTGCATGTTGACCTCCAGACGCAGCTTGGCGTCCTCCGTGGCCTGCAGCTCGTCCTCCAGCTCCTCCAGCTGAGTCCTCATCTCCTCCAGCTGCTGATCCAGAGTCCTCTTGGACTTCTCCAACTCATGGACCTGGACAATGGTAGAGAAGATACTTTGAGGTGATGCTATTTGGAATGAACTGGCTTTTAAAGTTTAGGTTTAACCTAGTTTATTTCTGTAGGATGCAGAGCAGTCCATCTGAAAACAACAGATGCAAACCATTCTGCCCTCAGCTGAACAAAACACCAGTATTCAGTACAACACTCACGTTCTTGCCCACGTCGTCCTTGGAGCTCATCAGGTCCTCCATCTCACTCCTCAGCTGCTTGTTGAGTCTCTCAAACTCCTCCTTGGCCTCCAGAGCCTCCTCCAGAGCCCGGGCCAGAGACAGGGACTTGGTCTCCTTCTCCCTGGCTTCTGCCTCAGCCCTGTCCTTCTCCTCAGCATAGCGTGCAGAGATGTTCTTCTCCTCAGCCAGCAGCTACAACACAGGGTAAAAACTGACTTACAGAGGGAAAATGTCCACCATCTATCTACACAATGCCATTCCATACTGTGCTCTAAGACCAAGCCAATTTCACTACCATTATGGATGGCTTAGAGTGATCAGTCAAACCTGGTCAAACTTCTTCTGCTTCTTCTCCAGGTTGGAGACGATGGTTCTCTGGTGATCCAGATCCACCATGAGGTCGTCCAGCTCCTGCTGCAAGCGGGTCTTGGTCTTCTCCATCTTCTCAAAGGCGATGCCCTTCTCCTCCAGCCTCAGGGTGGCCAGCTCCATGTCCTTCTGCAGCTTCCTCTTCACTTCCTCCAGACCCTCCACCATCCCCACGTCATCCTCCAGCTTCTTCTTGGTCTCAACCAGCTACACATACATAACGTTTATAATGATATGATGCTCACTGAAGGATGGCTACAGTAGGTGGTAGATTGTTATGGTGATAATATCTGTATTGCAGTTAATGTGTAATATTATTTGAATAGATACAATTAAGCTGTAAGGCGCTGTATTGACCTGGGCCTGCAGTGTGCACAGCTGTTTCTCCAGGTTTCTGCGCGCCACCTCGTCCTCCTCCTGCTGCTCCTGCAGGGTGCTCTTCTCCTCCTCCAGCTGGCGGATACGACTGCTCATGTTCAGCTTCTGACGCGTCTCTTCCTGGAGAAGCTCCTACACACACAGACAGAGAGAGACACAGACATTCAAACAGAATGCCACCTCCTCTTAATGTAAAATTCCCAATACACCCATTTTTATATCAAATAATTTCTAGGTAACAATTAAGTACTTTATTGTAATAGATTTTCATTAAAATGGGCAAAAATAGCTTTTAGCAAAACACAATTTTTCAAGCAACAATTTCACTGGGACTGTCTGGAAGTGGGGAGGGGGAAACTGAAAACTAGCTGCTATTGGCAGATAGGTTTGGATCTCCCTTTGTTATTGGTCTGTTAATCAGTTTACCGCATGGCGATGTCACCATGAAAAGCCAAAACTCCTACGCATGCAAACCTGCTGATTAGAAGGACTTGCTGGTTGAAAATACAATTTATGCAACTACCAGGAAATAACACTGATCAAATTTGTTCAGTGTTAGTTTCATCAGCTGTTGTACAATATGATATAAAAGGCAGGAAAAACAAGATTTTGTCTGCACTGGGCCTTTAAGATAAACATGATGTATTCCTCTCCGTTGAGAGGTTGTCCAGTCTAGCTCACCTGTGTGTCCTGCAAAGCGCTCTCCAGGACAGCGGTGTCTTTAACCAGCTTGATTCCCTTCCTCTCTGCATCTTCCAGCAGAGCAGACACACTGTCCAGCTCCGTCTGCACACACAGCAAACAGCCCAGTTGAGAGACCATCACCAGCAGAGGTTAACGTGTGTGTGTGCTGCAAATGGCCCTCTCTCACCTGTAGCTTGAGGGAGCGGTCGGCCAGCTCTCCCTTGCCCTTCTCTCCCTCTGTGACCCGGGCCATGAACTCCTGGAGCTGGGCCTCCAGCTTCTTCTTCTTGTGTTCTGACTCCGTCTTGGCCTGTTGCAGCCCCTTTACTTCACTGACCAGCTCCTTGTTGGCACTCTCTGTGCTCTGCTTGTTCTTCTCCAGGTTGACCTTGAACTGGACACAGACCAAGAGATATTACAATAGGAATCATGCTCAGACAACACGTAACATTTAAAACAGAGGAAGTACTACCTCAACCATGTGAAACATTTTCTCTGCCTAAACATGACCATGCGGTTGTTGTGAAGCCACCCACCCTTTTGGCCTGCTCTAGCTGCTCAGACAGCTCCTCCAGGGCTGTGGAGTGTCTCTGTCTCATCTCCTGGATCTGAGCCTCGTGGTTCTTGGTCTCCTCATCGATGGCCTTCTTCAGCTCCGTCACCTCCTGCTCACGCTTGGTCCTGAGCTCCTGCTGGGCTGCGGTGGTGTCCAGGGTGTCCTCCAGCTCAGTCTTTAAGGCCTCCAGTTCCTCACTCAGATCTCTCTTGAGCTTCTCAGCCTTGTTCCTAGAGACCTTCTCTGATTCCAGGTCTTCTTGCAGCTCTGCCAACTGGGCCTGTAGCTCCCGTACCTGCTTCAGGGCGTTGTTCTTCTGGGTCACCTCCTCGTCTCCCCTGACACACACATTTTAAATTCTTTATTAAGGATGCAAAATACAACATTGTCGTACAAGTACAAAGGACCCCAAATAGTCAGGCCTATGGTTGGAGAGTTGAACTAAGTTGCTATGCATGTATTTTCCACTGGGTGGCAGTATCAGACAATATATCCTGAAATAAACACAGTTACCTTGTTTCTGTCACTACCATTGAGTATGTGAGTTGGTCCTGAAAGAGCAGAGTGTTTTTAGTGGCCAGTGTTCAACACAGACTAGACGTGGGGCCAACATTTACACATTCCAACCCAGTGAGATCTGCTGAATAAATAGCTGCTGGGTGGTCTGGTCAGCACTGTTTTCATGACGAGAGGGCATAAATATGGTAAATGCTCATAGGGTTTTAATAGTCAAATTACAAGATTACCGGTGCAAGTCTGGCCAACTGTAGACCTACCATTGTTAAATATGGCATATAAAAAGACAGGTGTTGAGACAATTAAAATAGGAGGAGATTTGATGACGGCGCTACACAGCTATGTGATAATTACTTCAGTCAGAGAATCAGACTTCCTCGCAGTCAAACACCTTCCAATTGCAAAAGACAGCTGAACTACAACTCCAGGTGGCTTCCATCCAGCTTTGGCCCTGTCTGTCAGTCTGTCAGTCTGTCACCTGGCCTGTATAGCCTGCAGCTCCTCCTCCTTCTTGGCCAGCTGCACCCTGAGCTCCTCTATCTGGGCCTGCAGCTCAGCTATCTGGTCCTGTAGGTCTGTGGTCTCTCCATCCAGCTTCCTCTTGGCCTTCTCCAGCTCCTGGCGAGTCTTCTCCTCCTTCTTCAAACGCTCTGAAGGGAGAAGAGAAGGAGACCGATGGTGTTAAAGTGTCTGGACTCACTACCTATAACTAGTGAGACCTTGTAGGTAAGAGGACATCTACCTTCCAGGTCCACCATCATCACCTCCTGCTTGTTCTTTGTCTTGCCCAGGTTCTTGGCCTTCTCCTCCTCCTCAGTCAGCTGGGACATCATCTCATTGACACGGTCATCCAGGAGCTTCTTCTCCTGAAGGGGAAAAGAGGACTCCGGTTGTTTATAATGATAGTAAAGTCCAGCAGCATAATGTTAGTAAGGTCCAATATTTCTCAACCCTAGACTGCCTTTCATCTCCACTCACCTTCAGGAACTTGGAGTTCTGGTCCTCCAGGAGCAAGATGTCCTCTTCAAATTTCTTCATCTTGGCCTCGGCTGTCACCTTCTCCAGCTGCAGCTTCTGCCTGGCAGCCTCCTCCTCATCCAACTGCTCCTCCAGGTCCTGGAAGAAATAAAATCACAGCATTTATTAAGAAGATAACTGGTAGAAATGCTTTGGGTCCACAGAAAATGTATTTTCTGTCATAAAACACGTGCAACCACTTCCATGTTCAATCTTCTCAAGCTTCCACTCTGCAGCCTCCATGTCTCATCAGTACCTGGATGTGAGACTGCATCTTCTTCTTCTCACTTTGCAGGCCCTGGGTCCTCTCCTCCTCCTCCTCCACTCTGGCCTCCAGGTCATGAAGGATCTCCTCCAGCTCCTGCTTCTTAGCGGCCAGACGGGCTCTCATCTCCTCAGCCTCGGCAAACAGCTCCGTCTCAGCCTGCAGCTGCTCCGCTAGGATGTTCTTCTCCTCAATCAGCTACACAATGCAAACATGGGCATAATGGACTGAATGGTACAATGCGGAATTTAAGTTCATAAAGGGATGATCCTTAGGGTCTACACTCTTAGAAAAACGTGTTCCAAAAGGTAGGTAGAACCCTTTTAGGTTTCAGGTAGAACCCTCTGTGGAAAGGGACATGGAATATGGACATGGAACTCAAAAGGGTTCTACCTGGAACCAAAAAGGGTTATTCAAAGGGTTCTCCTATGGGAACAGCCAAATAACCTTTTCACGTTCTAGATAGCACCTTGTTTTCTAAGAGTGTAGTCTACTATAGTTGGTGTGGACTGGACACTGACCTGTGAGTGCTTTCTCTCCATCTCCACCAGTTCTCCCTCCACTTTGGTCTGCTTCTCCTTCACCTTGACAAGCTCATCGTCCTTGGCCTGCATCTCCTCCTCCTGCCTGGTCACCTGCAGCAGGGGCTTCACCTGGGGGACAGAACACAGGCCTGGGGTCAGCCACTGTTCAAACACAGATGACTAGGAGCCTTATCATATAGCTATATAGAGAGACGTGACAATGCTGGCGTTACAAAGACAGATTAGCCATATACAGTAGATATCGTGTACTGTAATGGAGACATGCCCACCTTGGTAAAGAGTCTCCACCACTGCCAGTGCTTCAGCTTCAGGTAGGCAGAACAGTTCCTCTGAAGCACCTTCAGACAATTCAGTTGCTGCTGCTTCTTAACAAACGCCCTGTCAGGAGAGAGAGGGGGAGACGTGGTCAGACATACTGACCAAGAAGGTCAAAGGAAACATATCTGTGGCATCTTTCTGTCCTAAGAAGTGTTGTAGTGGTCACAAAAGGAAGGAATTGAGGAAAGGTAAGGCCATTACATATAGAGAACTCACTTGCGGGCCAGGTATCCCCGGCAGACAGACTGGAAGTAGATGATGATGTCCGTGATCTTCAGGTCTCGCTCCTCCTCCAGGTGAGCCAAGACTCCAGCCCTGAAGAAGATCTTACTCTGACCAATCCTGAACAGGTTAGGATCCAACTCCAAGGCTCGGATCTGGAGTGAAAATGGGGCATAGATTTAAATCCAGGGAAGGAAGGCCAAATCATAATAAACAGTGTCACTTAAGCGATGCCCTATAAATACTAAGGAAGAATCATGTCATGGGTGTTTATGAAGTCGATATACATTTAACATGCTTACCATGCTCTAGCTTGTAAAAGGACAAAGAGCCTCTCCCAAGTATTCAATGTGCTAAACACAGTAAAATAGTGTCACACAAATCCTCACCATTCTCTCACAGGCTTGCTTGCCATCCATGAAGCCCTTGGGGATGGCGTTGGGGGTGAGGATCTCATACCTGGCAACAGAGTGGACATGAATGTGTAAAGGCCCTGGGTCATTACACCACACCTCCATGTTGACTAGGACCAGGGTGTGAGGAGAGACGTGAGAGGCCTCGGATCTTACAGAAGCCTCACTGTTCAGAAATGGAACAGCTCCATGAGATAATCAAAGCACAACACCCATGGCAATGGGAAACCAATGCCACTTTGTCCTGTATAATCTCTCTCTCAAAAGTAAACACAGGAATTTATCAATTGGGTTGAAATACATAAATAGGCTGTATGAGGTGCGTGTATGAGGTGCGTGTATGAGGTGCGTGTATGAGGTGCGTGTATGAGGTGCGTGTATGAGGTGCGTGTATGAGGTGCGTGGATGAGGTGCGTGTATCAGGTGCGTGTATGAGGTGCGTGTAGAATGAATACAGTACCTCTGTCTGAACTCCTGGAAGACGATACGGTTGGGGAAGCCCTGTCTGCAGATACGGATCCCCTCCAGAACACCATTACACCTCAGCTGGTCCAGAACCAGGTGGGGGTCTAGCTTACCAGCCTGTAGGGAGGGAGGGGCATTGAAGTGAGAGGTCAGGGAGAGATACAGTAGAGTACCAAACTTCACGCAAAGAAGTTTATTCTAAACTAATAGAAACTAAATGCTGTTACTGTTCATTCAGCTTTTAAAAATTTCATCCAGAAAATGTTTTATAGGGAAACAATGTTACTTCAAATATATTTGTGTAATATTATGCAAAATGCCATTCTACAATTAGGATTGCATTGGGACTAGACTAACTACTTGAACACATTCACACCAAAACAACCAGTGTTTATATCCTCTTCTCCATCCATACCATCCATTTATGACAGTCATTTGTGGTTGCGCTGCAGAAACAAGCGTGTCTAGTCTAAATCCCCTGGAATACATTAGGGAACACTTAACAGGCCCACATAGCCCATAACTCCCCACTCTGCTATTGTTTCATTTTCAGCCTTCCATCTGAGCTGTTGTTTATGGGGGCAGAGGGCCCACTGAGGCCTGGTAGCAGAGTGTGTCTCCAGGGGTTCTGGTGGGTAGTGTGGTGGCTGTAGTCTGGGCTACAGTGGTTCTGGTGGGTGGTGGAGGGTCTGTAGTGTGGGCTACAGTGGTTCTGGTGGGTGGTGGAGGGTCTGTAGTGTGGGCTACAGTGGTTCTGGTGTGTGGTGGAGGGGCTGTAGTCTGGGCTACAGTGGTTCTGGTGTGTGGTGGAGGGGCTGTAGTCTGGGCTACAGTGGTTCTGGTGGGTGGAGGAGGGGCTGTAGTCTGGGCTACAATGGTTCTGGTGTGTGGTGGAGGGGCTGTAGTCTGGGCTACAGGGTTTCTGATGGCTGGTTGTGGAGGAGCTGTAGTCTGGGCTACAGGGTTTCTGGTGGATGGTTGTGGAGGGGCTGTAGTCTGGGCTACAGTGGTTCTGGTGGATGGTGGAGGGGCTGGTTAGTGGTTAGTGTGCTGCTCATAGCTCACCCTCTTCTCGTGGTTGGGGATGATGCAGCGGACAAAATTGGGGTTGGTGTTCCTCAGTGTGGCCATGAGCTTGGTGAGAGACTCCTTGTAGAGCTGGCCCACCGTACGGAACATGCCCTTCTTGGTCTTATAGGCTGCGCCGAAGGCCGTCTCGTTCATCCCTGCTACCTGGTCCAGACCCACGATACGGTCCACTGACAGAAGAAAGAGGGAGAGGAGAGAAGGGCAGAGTTAGATGGGTAGACGCTGGTAGAGGGGTGACTGATGCGTGAACAAAACATATATACTGTGTAATCAAGCCGCAAAGGACTAGAGGCATGACCAGGACAGATGAGGGCTTCCAAGCTTAACATGTAAACAACATAACTGACAGCCAGAGTGGGTGGGATGGGCGGTTGGCCCTAGCATGACTACATGTTCATTAAAAGCAGACAAAGGAAACAAGACTGAACCAAGCTATTGCAAAACCTAATCCAACTAAACTCAAAACATGTTCATAATACAGCTGTTTTTCCAAGAAGAGCACAGCCATTTTATTTGACCTTTCCACCCCCACCGTTACATAAACTGCAGTCAATTGGTTTTATTTGAATGTAAATAGACTAGCGAGATCAGTTGTTGTTCTTGCCATAGAATACATAGAAAAATACCAACAATACCATCTTGTTTGCAAATTCAGATAGCATCAATATATGAGGCAATGTTCTTTGCAGAGATCAAGGGGAACTGAAGGGAAGAGATGTTACTATTCAAAGCGTTGTGTGGCAGCTCACCTTCCTTTAGAGACCAGTTGGCTGTCTCCATTTCAGACAGACTAAAAAGGCCTTCCTCAGAGTATTACTAACATAGTGCCTTTGGAAAGTATTCAGACTCCTTGTCTTTACAGCCTTAATCTAAAATGTATTACATCGTTTTCCCCCCTCGTCAATCTACACACAATAGCCCATAATAACAAAGCAAAAACAGGTTTTTAGAAATGTTTGCTAATTTATAAAAAATAAAAAACTGAAATATCACATATACATAAGTATTCAGACCCTTTACTCCTCCTTTACTCTAGACCCTGTACTTTGTTGAAGCACCTTTGGCAGCAATTACAGCATCGAGTCTTCTTGGTTTTGACGCTACAAGCTTGGCACACCTGTATTTGGGGAGTTTCTCACGTTCTTCTAAGCAGATCCTCCCAAGCTCTGTCAGGTTGGATGGGGAGTATTGCTGCACAGCTATTTTCAGGTCTCGCCAGAGATGTTAGATTGGGTTCAAGTCCAGGCTCTGGCTGGGCCACTCAAGGACATTCAGAGACCTGTCCCGAAGCCACTCCTGCGTTGTCTTGGCTGTGTGCTTAGGGTCGTTGTCCTGTTGAAAGGTGAACCTTTGCCCCAGTCTGAAGTCCTGAGCACTCTGGGGCAGTTTCTCATTAAGGATCTCTCTGTTCTTTGCGCCATTCATATTTGCCTCGATCCTTCCACTGAAAAACATCCACACAGCAATGATGTTGCAACCACCATGCTTCACCGTAGGGATGGTGCCAGGTTCCCTACAGATGTGACGCTTGGCATTCAGGTCAAAGAGATGAATCTTGGTTACATCAGACCAGAGAATCTTTTTTCTCATGGTCTGAGAGTCTATAGGTGGCTGTTGGCAAACTTCAAGCGCCCTGTCATATGCCTTATACTGAGGAGTGGCTTCTGTCTCGCCTCTCTACCATAAAGGCCTGATTGGTGGAGTGCTGCAGAAATGTCTCGACACAATCCTGTCTCGGAGCTCTACGGACCATTCCTTCTCTGTCAACTGTGGGACCTTATATAGACAGGTGTGTACCTTTTCAAATCATGTCCAATTGAATTTACCACAGGTGGACTCCAATCAAGTTGGAGAAACATCTCAAAGATAATGAATGGAAACAGGATGCACATGAGCTCAATTTCGAGTCTCTTAACAAAGGGTCTGAATACTTAAGTTAAAAAAAAATGATGTTTTCTATTTATAATAAATATCAAAAAAACTTTTTTAGCATTGTCATTATGGGGTATTGTGTGTAGATTGCTGAGATTTAATTTAAAAAATTGAATCAATTTTAGAATAAGGCTTGAAGTCAAGGGGTCTGAATACTTTCCAAAGGCACTGTATAGTTAAGAAGCGATATCATTTTCAAAACAAGAACTAGATGGAAATGGAACACCGACTGGGTGTCTCAATGTTATTAAATTACACAATCTAATGCATTTGATTTATCAAAAACATAAAAGGAGAAATACTGCTACCGAAGGATAAGTGTGAATTATCATACACTAGAGCAACACATTGGGGGATAAATTACTTTCTGTATTCAGAGAGAAGGATATGTCACAAAGAGCACAACAAAACCCAAAAGTAATATATCTTTCATTCACCAATTCCAATTATGAACACATAATTGCCATCTCTCTTTCCCATAAGGTACACAGCAGAGCTGAAATTGACCTGTTTGATGATCGAGGGTGAACACATACATAGTGCTTGCAATGGGCTATAAATCAGAGCTATACTACGGAATCTATATACTGTACTGAAATATCTTTCAGAAATTCTCTATTGGGGTCAGGCAGTATTTCCCTTGGCAGGGATGCATCATGCCTCTTTGATGTGATTTTAGAGGCTTATTAGGAAACCATGGTTTCACAGTGTAGTCGGCTGTCCTTAAATGTGGCATGGTAAGCTTCATTGGCATGGTAAGCTTCATTGGCATGGTAAGCTTCATTGGCATGGTAAGCTTCATTGGCATGGTAAGCTTCATTGGCATATGGTAAGCTTGAGACGCCTTTTTATGAAAGGATCTGGACATATGCAAACACATTCTTCCTAGATGGTGCAAAGGATAAAGTCATCAGATGAAAAGGGCCCTGATCCGTTTGGAGAACCAGAACCAGGCTTCTAAGCATATGGCAATGGTCAAGACTGACAACTGATTGGAACAGGAACAGAGCTGAATCATTACAACTCTTTGAATCATATTCTCCCCTTAACTCTCAGTGACTGTTCTGATTTACTTCAATATCCAAGGGTGACAGAAGTTTAAGGAGTGTGTGCGAAGGTTAAGTGACACTGACTGATGAATCATTTCTCCTTCAATCATTGTCATTCCACATCAGCTTCACTGATATCTACAGGGTGATATTTAAGCAAAGCTTCATTTCACAATCTATATTTTTAAATAAAAGATTATGGCAATCAGATCAGTGGTCTGGCATGCAGGTTAAGGTTGCTAAAAAAATGTACCCTCAAAAAACAGGCTTAGCTCATGCTAAAGGGATTATGAAATCCAGCAAAGTCAGTGTGATCTGTAGCTAAAATATCCTGTGAAAGAGGTGGTGGAGGGAGTCGGTCTCTATCCATCAGTCTCCAGTCAGCTCCAAGCCTTACTGACGCCACTTTACAGGTGAGTGTTGAATACATTAAACAGCCATGGCCCTGGCAATGTCCAGGCTTTTTCTCATACATTTACTCCACACCAGCAGATGTCTCCATGCTAGTATTCTTCAAGGTTCTACCTCTTCCAAACAAATTATAACAATCCTGGTGTTTCCTTGTGCAGGTATCTCAAATAAACAATCTGAGCTGAGATTTGACTGAGACAGAATGGCACCAGACAAACCAGCATCGCTGAAAGGTACGGTCTTGGTTAGCAATAGTGCATTATGGGTCATGCAAAGCCTAGAGGCGGTGGGTGCATCTAAGGGTGCAGAGTGCAGCCGTGAGCGAGCAGGAAGAGCCCTACAGAGCTGCAGCAACGTGTGCATTCACCTGGAGGCTCAAGGAGACCAGAGGCCTTGTCATAGAAAGAGGCTCTCTGAAAGGTCTGAATGTCTACAGCTCAGAAACAGAGAGAGGGGAGGATGTGAAGGACAACTCAGCTTTACATAAACATCCATGCAGACACAGATTTATTCGTATTATGTTACCGCATACACACTCACACAAACAATGATTAGTTGTGTACATTGTAAAGGACAGAGACATATTGCTGTTACTGGTCTAGTAGAATATTCCATGCACAAAAACAAAGCAATTCAGTCATTTCCTTTCTATTAGTTGTTTCTGTATACATTGTAGTTGTCCAATGACTCATAATGAAACTCAATCGCTTTTTAAAACAAGTGGATGTGCCAAATGGGGAAATAAAAAGCGGGAGGAGATTTACGAGCGGATATTTCAGGTTACCTCACAAACGCACAATATTTTGGCTGACAATACTCATCACAGAGAAGCGAGCAGCTGAATATGAACCAGACAAGAAGTCTAGTGGATGAGAGCGCGTACAAAATACTCCCACCATAGCCATTGTCCTAAGTTCCAGGTTTTAAGGGGATTCTTCAATACTGTCACTGAACAACCAAGACTCAAACAAAGTGACAACTACATGGTCCAAACAGGAAGAGAGTATGAGACACTCACCGTCCTTCCACAGTTCAGACACAAACTTGTCAGTGGACTGGTTGAGCAGCGTGGCCACGTTGTCGTTCAGAGGGTCCATGTTCTTCATCAACCACTCGTCAGCCTTGTAGTCCACCTGAGGATTTGACAGACAGACGTAAGCTAAACAGGCTATATGTACCGGTACATCATGTTAAATAGCTTCCTTTTATCTTGTCTCACTGACTTTCATGTCTGATCAAATGAAATAGATACCTGGTCAAGAGAAAATGAGTTTATGCGCTGTAAACAAAACCTATTTATTAAGTCTTAGCATGCGTGAGGAATACTGGTGCTGTGACCAGAACAAAATGTACATCTGAATTTTGTCTGACAAATTTAATAAGAAAATGGATGAAGATGATATGAACTTTATTTCATGTGGAGTCTGGCCTGGAACGCACACAGACCCTCTGCAGATGGGAGACCACACTGAGGTGAAAGTTGAAAAATCAGTGATTACGTAACAGTGTAAAAACGGTCTCACACCAACGTGAACCAGATGTGGAGATTGGGAGCACAACTGGACTTTTGTGCTAAGGCCTGTTAAATGTTAACCTGTTAACTAGAGCTTTAGTGGAGACATGTCCGCTGCCTCAAAGGCAGCACTTTAACATTGACAGGTTACAACGTCATTCAGAAAGAAAACATGTTTCTCAAGACATTATGGAGCTGAACAAGCATTCTAATTTCAAAAACACTGCTTCATCTTTCCAACACTCCAACCCCTAACCAGGCAAAGCAACAAAAATGTCAATGGCAAATCAGTTTCTTTGAACGAATGAGGCCCTCACCAGAAAAAGGGAGCTCATATGGCAGAAATACCTTGTTTTCACCAATCAATGATACGATATGAGAGGACGAGCTGAGGAAGTCATTTCAGTGTATTGAGTCCCAGGCTCTGCGTGGACGTACCCTGCCAGCGTAGTGAATGATGCAGAAGTCGGCTTTGTCCTTCAGCTGCCGGGGTTTCTGGAACTTGGGGTGGGTGCCCTGCTCCTGGAGCACCTTGTCTACAAATGTCTTATCAGTGGCCTTGGGGAACCAGCATTCCTCATCCAACAGGGCCAGAACTCCTGGAGGGTTGGTCTGCAGACAGAGAGCAAGGGGAAGAATGAAGTTCGTCAGGCAGAATCTGAGTAAAATACACCTATATGTGTAAAGATGAAAAGCTGACCGGTCTCTCAATCAGGTCGATGCAGGGCTGCAGGTCCAGGCCGAAGTCGATGAAGCTCCACTCGATGCCCTCCCTCTGGTACTCCTCCTGCTCCAGGATGAACATGGTGTGGTTGAACAGCTGCTGCAGCTTCTCGTTGGTGTAGTTGATGCACATCTGCTCAAATGAGTTCAGCTAGAGTAGGGATATGGGGAGAGAAAGAGATGTGAGAGATGAGTATTACAGATCAATAAGACAAGAAAGTCCCTCTTGGACATGTTTATATGTCTGCAACAAGAGATGAATGATCTTGAAAATAAATTTACCTCAAAGATCTCAAAGCCAGCGATGTCCAGGATGCCGATGAAGGAGGCTCCCTGTCTCTTGGTCCTGTCCAGGGCCTTGTTGATACGGTGGACGAGCCAGCGGAACAGACGCTCATATGTGGCCTTGGCCAGGGCTTCCACTGCAAAGTCAGCCTGAGGAGAGAACCAGAGAGCGATAGACGACAGTCTGCTGGGTACCAGTCTGTTTCTGCTCAGGCCAACTTCATGGACCTGCATAGATCAGTGTTAGTGAATTCATAAACAGGAGTGTACAACTGATGGGAACTGGAGAACAGCTCCTACCTGTTCTTTGGTCTGGGCCTTCTGGACGTAGTCTCGGCCCACTTTGATGCGGGGGGACAGAATGGCCCTGGTAAACTCCATCACATTCAGCCCCAGCAGGTGGCACAGCTTCTGAGCCACTAGGAGGAGAGACAGGACATTGGGTTACTAGTGACCCATCAGTGTTGCAACCTGGAGATGGGCACAGACAGAGCCTTCTATACAGTACAAATAGAGAGCTTTGTATGCAGCCTAACCAGTCTCAATTCAAAACAGTTGGGGAAATGTCAGACAGGAATATGTAATGAAAGACCTCAGTAAAGCACTACCGCTACATTTCACCCCAGCTACCCAAGAATATGGCCACAGTCTGATGTATGATTCATCAGTCAAAATCACCAAGGATAAATCTCAGCAGAGACACAACCATTTTCCTAATGACAACCAAACGGCATGGCTTACCGTTATAAACTGACCATTAGTGCAGAGCAACGTGCCAGAAAGAAATGATATTCATGACACATTTATTCCTACTAGCCATCTCCTTCTGAAGTAAAATACAGACACATAGCATGAGCCCTGGGGTATAACATACCTGATATGGACCGCTACAATGTGCCTGCCTGCCTTTATATTAACAAACACCGGACAAAGAGCTCCAGCCAAGACACTGTCACTGCAAGAGTTCCTAGGAATCTGACCTCAGTTCAGTGAAGTGTCTCTGCGCTGCCAGACTTCATAATGTACTAAGGACAGACAACTGGAGCTGCTGACGCTTTGCTATCCTTGTCTCAGCCACAACGGTGAAGGATGACTCTACTCTGCTAGTGTTGTGATTCCAGCGGACTCACACGAAGACCCAATACTGATTACAGCATCATTTTAATGAAGCTGTTCTGCAGTAAGTTATGTGGACCAAGTGAGTGCACTGTTTTTGAGACTGAGCAGCATATTGTGGGAGGATGATCAATGTTGAAGACTTGCAGCCCAGAGAATCAGCTCACTGTAAACTGGGACAATGTATTTTTCAGCTGTGTGGTGAGAAATGGTCAAACTTAAGCTGGATGATTTCAAAGTGCTGGAGTGTTGGTTGGATTATGTATGGCCTCTGAGGGTATAGCATCACCTGTGTTCTCGGGCATGGAGGCCTGGTCTGTGTTCCTCTCCTTCTTGAAGACAACGTTACCAAACTGTAGTACTGCAGACACCACCTTCAGCATGCCTGCAACCACAAGGGAGAGTGAATCAGACAAGAGGCAAGGACCGACATTGATACGACATGTATGGTCTAGCGTGTGTACTCACATACAATCTCCTCATGGGAGAAGCTCATGATGTGCATGGCATCCATGGTCTCCTGGAAGTTGTCCTTGTCCTGCTGGCCAGGGATGGTAATGTTGCCATTGGACAGGAAGCGGTAGTTGTTGAAGCCCTCCAGGAGCAGGTCGGCTGAAAGGAGAGGGGTAGGGGGAGACAAATCAAAAACCAGTAGTAATAACAGAACAGCCAAGACTTATAACATGAGGAGAAATAATGAAATGGTATTATTTCTGGTCGAGCCATTTCTGGCGCAGAGCACTGACAAACTGAAAAGAATAGACTAGTTGTGATTCTTCTTGCAGGAGACACTACTGACAATCATTATAATTGGAATGGTGTATAAGATACTGACTTTTGAGGTGCTCCCCGGCTCCTGCCAGAAGCTGGTAGAAGACATGGAAGGTCCTCTCGTCTTTGGCCTGGCGAACGGCCCTGGACTTCTCCAGGAGGTCTGGTAGTCAGGGAGTCAAGGTCCAAAGGAGCAATGCCATCATTCCTGTGCTGGTAAATGGCTTACTGGTTATTGTGCCATGCCAAGCAGAATCTTCTCAAACATACAATGGATTGGTATGAATTGCTGCTTCTTGCTATACTGGTATGATATACTGTAAAATAATAAGTGTTAATTTCTGTTAATGCCAATCTCAATAGACTTTAATATGTTAAATGCCGTCCCAATCTAGAGATACTGTGCATAATTTGCTGGCCCTAAAACGGTAAAGTCATGTGTTTCTGATCACTTGTGTCTGAATATAGGGTGTTTTGTCTAAAGAGCGACCATTTTGGGCTTCAGGCAAGAGCTCAACTGTGCACATCACTGGACCTTAGTTTTACAGGAGACTGAAATGCCCACTGAGTGGGTTGCTATTTAGTCAGTGTTTCCAGAAACCTTGACTACCACCATCTCAGAAAGAGGAATGCCTGTATAGCACACATCACACTGCTTTATAAATCATACTTTCTGCAACGCCAAATCTTGCACAACATGCTATTCTTGAGGGACATAAATTTGACATCTCACAAGCATAACGACCAGATATAATTCAATCTTAGAAAACGAAAACCAGTATTCTCCAAAGTCAACCTAAACATGAATAAACAAAGGCTGAGTATGAATATATCTAGCTCTAAGAACCTAAGTCTATCCACTATCTGGTGAGCACTCTGCATTGAAGTGTGGCACAAATCCCAGAGCCCCTTGAGCCAAACCCCGACTATGTATGTACATCTGCAGGCTCCTGCATCCCCTCCCCCTTCACTTCCCAGTTTCCCATCTTTGAGGATACAGGTCTCGATATTGGCCCCAACAATGTAGCCGGTCACGTCAAAGTTGACTCTGATGAACTTGCCCTGTAGGGAAGGATACAAAATGTGTAAGGCAGCAGTTCTAAACATTGTGTGACATTGTAGGCCTCTGTGAGCCCAAAACACAGTCCCCACTGAGTCAACAGTATCACTTCTGCAGACATCCGTGACATAGAATGTCAGGTCTGGTCGGAAGTGGGGATACACTGTGTGTGTGTGTGTGTGTGTGTGTATGCCAGGATTATGGAACATGGAAAGCACATTGCCGTGCTCTTTAGCAGATAGTGTTCCCCCTCACACACTTCTTCACTGTATTCTGGAGAGCCAGGTCCTACAATACCTATTTACACAGAGGGACCGTTTATAGACCGTCTACAAATGTGTACATAAAACATACAGTACAGCTGTCACATTCAAGACCATTTGTA
This sequence comes from Oncorhynchus masou masou, assembly GCF_036934945.1. NCBI lineage: Eukaryota > Metazoa > Chordata > Actinopteri > Salmoniformes > Salmonidae > Oncorhynchus > Oncorhynchus masou. Next base: position 12,358,024 of record NC_088225.1, on the reverse strand, counting down.
TCCAAGTGTAGCTTTTTAAAAACTTACGAAACGTGACGAGTTGTCATTTTTCACCGTCTTGGCATTGCCAAAGGATTCAAGGATGGGGTTGGCTTGCAGAAGCTGCCGTTCCAGCTCACCCTGTAAAGTGAGGGAGAAACTGAGTGATATAGAGCCAGTTAATACCGCCACCACCTAAACCAGCCATGAACCGCTAATGAAAGATGTATTAAATCGGTATGGACAAGTGTCTTTGCTTTCACCACAGGGTGGACATGGGAAGTAAAAAGAGTGTGAGAATGGAGCCTCTGTTATGCAGTAGACCTCTGCTATATTTCTACTGAATGAATAACCCATTAAAAGTATGATGTCAGTAAGACGACATGGTACCCAATTATTTCATACAATGTTGAGAAACACTAAATGTAAACCATATGGTTCAGCTCATCTGCAAGACGGAAGATTCAGTGCACTCTTGACTGAGGCTTTAATAATGCATTCCTTAATATCAATACCAGGCTTTGGAGAGAACAATTATTTTTGTTTGACTGAACACAAAATGGTGCAGCACTAGAATCCTCCTCGAAGGGCCTGATCATAATGCTCTTAAATCAGATGTGGCGTTCTGTCACACCCTGACCATAGTTTGCTCTGTATGTTTCTATGTGTTGTTTGGTCAGGGTGTGATCTGAGTGGGCATTCTATGTTGTGTGTCTAGTTTGTCTATTTCTATGTTTGGCCTGATATGGTTCTCAATCAGAGGCAGGTGTAGTCATTGTCTCTGATTGGGAACCATATTTAGGTAGCCTGTTTGGTGTTGGGTTTTGTGGGTGATTGTTCCTGTCTCTGTGTTTGCACCAGATAGGGCTGTTTTGGGTTTTCACGTTTCTTGTTTTGTTAGTTTGTTCGTTCATGTGTAGAGTCTTTATTAAAGAACCATGAATAGAAACCACGCTGCATTTTGGTCCGCCTCTCCTCCAAGTCAAGAAAACCGTTACGCGGTCGTGTTATGCTCATATTAACATCTAAATATTATTTTGTTTATTATATTATACAGTTTAATAATATTATGTCAAAACATACACCAACTAATCAATTCGAGCTATTGAGCAGAGCGAATACAAGCCTACTGTATGAATCATATAGACAGAGGTTTATATGCTGTTTATATGCTGGTCATGTCCATCACAGGTTGGAGGGCATAGCCAACCACGGAGCATAGCCAACCACAGGGCATAGCCAACCACAGGGCATAGCCAACCAGAGGGCATAGCCAACCACAGGGCATAGCCAGCCACAGGGCATAGCCAACCACAGGGCATAGCCAACCACAGGGCATAGCCAGCCACAGGGCATAGCCAGCCACAGGGCATAGCCAACCACAGGGCATAGCCAACCACAGGGCATAGCCAACCACAGGGCATAGCCAACCACAGGGCATAGCCAACCACAGGGCATAGCCAACCACAGGGCATAGCCAACCACAATGCATAGCCAACCACAGGGCATAGCCAGCTACAGGGCATAGCCAACCACAGGGCATAGCCAACCACAGGGCATAGCCAACCACAGGGCATAGCCAACCACAGGGCATAGCCAACCACAGGGCACAGCCAACTGTCTCACAGGGTTTGAGGGGCCACTAGTCTACTTCTTCCCCACATACAGAGAGGACAGAGGGTAAAAAGCAGCACTGCCTGAAGTAACTAAAGTGAGATTGTGGGGTGGTGAGAACATTCCTGTGGTTGTGACGCTGCTCACATGCACCCTCCACTTCCGGGAGGCACTGCTGTGACGGGGCGGTGGCTACTTCCCAAATCCTCGAGCGGTGGGGGCATTCCACCACCACGCACCTCGCCCACTTTACCCGCTCTAACCAGGGCGCTGGCTCTGTGGGCACAACAGAAATAGCACTGCAACCAGTCAGCCTGTACCGCCCTGGTTTCTCTACGGTGATGGGACACTGGGGCCTGGTTTTTGATGACCCAGTGGGCCAGAGTTTTCTGTGATTTTAAAGGTTGGGGGGTAGCGCTGCCCAGCCCCACCACAGATATGTGGGACAGGCTCAGCCTACATACGGGTGAGTGAGAGAGTGGTGCAGAGAGAAGTAGGGCTGCTACCAGAAGGACTGGGGTCTGGCCCACTTAAACATACTGCAGCCTCTACCGTGTAGATGTGTCGCAGCCAACCCTGAAGCACATCCTATAACTCAGGTTTCTAGAGTTTGAGAAACGCACTACAGAGCATACATACACTAAACCCCTGGTTCCAGACAAGACACATTCTTGACTAAATGTTTTCTGAATAGTTCAACATGTCAATGTAATAGATGGGAGCATCATCGGGGTTGCTTGTGTTTAATTAGCCCCAATGACTCCACATATAAATCATTTCCAGGAATGAGACTGGAGTCGGGGTGCCTGGCGGGACAGAACACGACTATTTTTCTTTCAGGATTTCAACTCAGGGTGGAAATCAGATCGAAACTGTACAGATCACATGGGGGTATTGAGTTCCTCCTCCCACTGTCTGGATCAGAGTCAGAGAGCTGCTATAGTCAAACCTCTCTCTCCTGATGGCTGGACGCTAGGGAAGGGTGATGTGGACATTTTCACTCCCTCTCTTATCCTTTACCTACTACACTGCACAATACCTCCCTACCTCCCTAATGCACACACATTATATCAGATCAATGCAATACTTCCACTGCTCTGCCCCACAAAAAAGCCCCAAGTTCCTGGCAACTGGGTGTCTGGGGCCCACTCTTCTCTCAGAGCTGCTACTTGGACCCTAGCCTCTTCTATCAGAGCTGCTACTTGGACCCCAGCCTGCCCTCTCCTCCCTCCCATCATCCCCTCGCTCCACATTCCTCTGGCCCGTGCTCATAGGGATCCTAACTGGACACAGAGGCAGCGTGGTGTGGGAGAGCAGTGAGCTGTAGTGGACTGGTGTATTCTGGCACAGGGACCCAGGTACAGAGTTACAGCCAGGATATCGCCACACATCAACACTGTGTAGTACATATACACAGCCTGGGTGAGTGTACTTTTTTTTTGGGGGGGGGGGGGGTTTAATCATAGCAGCATCTGCTTCAGCAAAGCATAGCTTTACTGAGGGGGGAAAAAGGTTTTGGGAAAGAAAAATAGCTCCTGGGCAAACTGAGTGGGGGGACAATGAGGGCCAGTAAATATCTCATTTACACTCAGAAGAATCCACAGTGGATTTCAGTTGGAAAGAATGCTGTAATGTTAGAAGTCTCTGTGTGGGAACAGTGGATCATGAATCAAGCTGAAACATTCTGCATGGTGTATTAGTCCCAGGTGAGCCTCCATTGTTACTGAAGCATGCCCATGTTATGCAGCAGAGAGACAATAGTAGCTTCATTTTATTCTCCCAAGATGTCCAAGTGAGGATCGCGATGGTCACAGCATTCCCACATCACTGACCCAACATGTGCTTATTGATTAGGAACAATCAAAAGCAACAGCTACTCACAGAATTAACTGTAGGACAGGAATCCACTGTGTGTGAATGAGTAGTCAGGTGTTATTATGGACACAAACCGTATTCGTGTGGTCGTGGGCATTAACCGTGCATGAAAGGTATTTGAAGCTATGACAAAGGCTTTCTGAGCTAATCCAATGAAAAGCTAGCATGAATAAAGGAGAATGGTTGAGATATTAGAGGGCTGTTGTGGAAGAGGGTTTGGAGAGCCACAGTCTGATGGGATTTCACAGTTCACACCAAATCCTCTCATTGCCATGGACATTCAAAGTGGGAATGACAAAAATAAATATGACTAGAACCTAACCACAAAAAGCACATGCATAATGGGGTTAGTTATTGTAAGGTCACTGCAAATTAACAGCCACTGTGTTTCAAATGACAAAATATTTGTTTCCCTTTTTAAGGCTTACTGTATGTTGACACTGTTGGGCATTTCCTTAAAATAAACCTAAAACAACTGATAAAACATAATGTAATACAAGTCTGTCGGTTTGATAGCAGACTTAAACGTTTTGCCAGCACAAACAATTACCACATATACCAGCAGAGATAAGTTCATGGGAAAAGACAGTACAGTTTGATTTCGGGAAGGGCATGCAAAAACATCCAAACTGAGCACAAGTGTTTTAGAAAGTGGGGAAGCACTTGCCTGGAGCTTGTTCAACGCTTTAGGGGATTCTGGCTGTTTGTTTTAGATCATAAACAAAGGGAAGGGTTAGACCTGGAGGTGCATAGGTCAAACACAAGCCATAAGCAGTGAACCTACTGGTGGCTAACATTATCCTGCTAACATTATCCTGCTAACATTATCCTGCTAACATTATCCTGCTAACATTATCCTGTTAACATTAGGCTCTGACAGAGTGGCACTGAGCACCACAGAGCTGGAGAGGAGACCGTTCAGGTTCAGGCGTTAGCCATTAGCATCAGGGTCATTAAACTAGAACACATTTAGAAGTCAGTTGAGTACACACTGTGGTAAAGCCTCGGCCTTTGGGTCCGGCATGGGCACATTGGAGGGTTTAACAGGAAGAGTTCTGGAAGGGAACAGGGAAGGAGGGAATGGAAACACTCACAGGAATGTTGTGGTCTTTGCGTCCTTTGTGTGACGAGGCGACGTGGGCCAGGTACTGGATGACCTTTTTGGTGTTTTCTGTCTTGCCGGCACCCGACTCGCCTCTGTGTGAGGAGGAGACAGACAGGACCAATACATATCAGATTAAACAGAGGAGGAAGAGAGGATGGGGAGAGAGAGAGGGGGGTGGGGTAGAGGGATGAGGGAGAGCAAAGAAACTGGTCTAGTCTACTACCAAGCAGGCCTCATAAAATAAATAACATTTCAGCACTGTTGAAAACTTCCAGCAAATCCTTATATAACCCTTTGTCTACTGTTATAACTGTGCATTTAGTTGCCAGACAGAGCCAAGCTTCCTGGAAGGCTTCCACATATAATCTCAACCAAGTACAGTCAAAAGACATAAACGACCCAGCCCAGCCCATAGGCTCATCATGTCAGATGGGATGTCTCTGCTCAGCCCGGGGACATACTATAGACTAGAGAGAGTCTGATGCTGTTGTTTGTTTTGCCTGCTCTGCTCGGTCTGATTTTAACTCCAGGGTCCTGTGGTTGGGTGGGCAGGTCTCCAGGGTTTCTAGGCTCTGCTTTTGGCTCGGCTCTAATGACAGGGACATCCACAGCTCCGCCAGGACCCAACTCTCCCTCCCCTCCAGAACCAGCACACAGCCACATACCCGTGGCTTTACCATAGCCAGCTATTAGCTCTCCACACAGAATGCTGGCTTAATGGATAAATGGCCAGAGTGCAATGTGAGTCTCCTCCTCTACACTTTGTATATGGGTGATATGGGGGTATAGTGTAATATATGTTAATCAAATGCCATTTCAGATTCATTTGATGTCACATTACAATTGTGAGAACAGTGAGATGTTTTAGGTTGAAATGACAACATCAGATTTGGTCATGGGGACCGACTTTTCTTCATTCCAAGCAGACTGACTTTCTGTATTAGTCACTCTTCTTGTTCAAGCACAAGGTAGCCAGGTCATCAGTGTGTGAGGCCTGTGACTCCTGCATCAGTGTCACACTCTTAAGGTGAGAGATTCCACAGGTCTGTGGCCCAGTGGATCACTTCCTGTTCTGTAAACCAAATTACTTAATCATCATGTGCACTGGCATGTAAACCAATTCTCACTGGTTTTCAATGACAGGGAGACTGGATTCTCTCTCAGATAGTACAACAGAGTAGGTTTCTGATTGGACATGACAACTTTATAAGATGGTGTAAGATTGGTGTGCTTATTTCTGTGATAATGGGAGGGTCTAAATGAGATCATTGGCATATAGCACTCAAGAACTCGGCAAGTAGCATCCTGGCCAACAGGGGGTGTAATTGTTTGAAGACGGTGTACCAAACCACACTCATAACTCCCTCTGCACAAAGTTGCTCAAAGGCCAACTCAGTTCCATAACTACATCATAAAGCTTTTTAGATCTAGTCCATAATTGAGAACCAGCAGTATGGCAGGACCTTGCTAATCACTTCAGTATAACTCCCATTCTGACCAACTAACAGATGCTAATGCTGCCCACTTCACTCCCACATACTGTAGGCTTGTTCTGCCTTCTTCCCCGAGTCTAAGAGCTCGACTGTAAATCTGAAAGGAGTAACTGGGGGTGCAATTCTGCATGGTGGAAATCTCCAAATGTGAACTCAAGGAAAAGAGGGGGCACGTCACTGAGACCCTCAGCCACATCAGTCTCAGTGCCAGACAGGTTACTTTTCCAGCTCATAATGCCGCTGAGTCTCCTCTGGAATCGGCCCACCTTAAAAAAAAAACATCTACCCTCTGAGTCCTCTTTGAGAGATGGTGTCAGAGCAGGACTTGGCGGGCTGAGGCGATCTGTTTTCCTTACTGGGCAGTTTAATGAGGTAATGTTTCAGGAGCAGGACAGCTAGCATACTGACGCAGCAGAGCAGAGGCCTCTGAGAACATCCTCAGGCGTCATCAGGTGCATTAGCATGATGCAGTTTAGATAAAGGTTTGGGCTGATAATACACCTCTGATGTGGAACACTGAAACATACACACAACACATTTTTTGATATGTTAAATTTAGTCAATGTCATTACCACCATTTGATTACCTCGACTAACCTGTACCCCTGCACATTGACTCGGTACCGGTACCCCCTGTATTATAGCCTCGTTATTGTTATGTAATCTTATTGTGTTACTTTTTATTTTATACTTTAGTTTATTGAGGAAATAGTGTCTTTACTCTATTTCTTGAACTGCATTGTTGGTTAAGGGCTTGGTTAAGGGCTTGGTACGGTAAAGTAAGGTCTACACCTGTTGGAAAATGTTTCAGTGAAATGTGAGTGGAAAGGATGTCTAGAGAAATGATCCCAACAGAGTAGTAGGATACTCACGTGCAAAGGATTGATTGGTCTTCACGATCTGTGGGGGAAAAAACAAAAAGACAGAGTCAGAATCAGCCTATTCCAATACAGATAGTGCGCACACACACACACACACACACACACACACAATTTCATGACATCCAGACAAGAAATGAACACCCCCACCCCATGCAGTGTTTATGTCAACAGGAGTCCCCTGGCCTGCAGTGACAGTGTGGTCCTGTTCTGCCCCAGCAGACACTGAGGACTGTGATCAGATCAGCCTTACAGCCCATTCATAAAGACTCTAGCTGTATGAGAGACAGTCATGCTGTGTCAGGGTCAGATCTTAACACGTCTTTCATTTCAAAAGAGATTTCGATCCATAGCAGATTGGACATGCCTAGTCCTAAACTCTGAGGGCAGCCATGTAGACTACAAATCCTAGGATCCACAGAGGACTGCTCTGACACCCTGCCTCTGTGGTTGAGGAGGTGCTTGATATTATCAAATCATGCCCTAATTTCATCCATATATTGAAAAACAAGATATTCAATACAACAGAACTACTAAAGTTGAACACCCAGTTACAGGGAAACCCAGATGAAAGCCGCCAACTTGGCAAGCGTCTTTCTCCACGCTGCAAGGCAAGTGTTTAATCCAGTAAACACAGGCAACGGATGAGGTTAAAGAGTACTGGGCCTAAGTCTCAGATGTAGCTGGATATACAGGTGCTCTGAAACTTGTGCATAATAATGTTTCCATAACCTTTTATTCTGCCAACGGCGGTATGATAAGATCCCTAGCTAGCTACAATTGGGGGCTACTAAATTAAATCAATATTCCATTTCATTTGGAACGGCAAGCCAGACAAAATTAAACAGGCCTATTCATTAATGAATATTACATTTACATTTAAGTCATTTAGCAGACGCTCTTATCCAGAGCGACTTACAAATTGAATTCAGCGGGCATAAATGATGAAATATTAAAGCATTAGACCAAAGGTCCTGTTCCAACCCTGTTCCTGGAGAGCCCGCGTCCAGGTTTTTGCTCCAACCCTAATCAAGCACACCTGATTCTAATAATTAGCTGGTTGAAAAGCTGAATCAGCAAGGTTACAACTGGGGTTGTAGTAAAAGCCTACAGGAGGGTAGCTGTCCAGGACCAGGGTTAGAAGCATAGATAGAGACAGATGCTAGATAGATCAGTGCTCTGCCAGAGAAATGCCAGACAAATACCTGCTGCAGCTGCTATCCTCATGATTCTCCTTTTGCCTCTCATTATTCACCCCCTCAGCCCACTCATGACTCAGCATCTATTCACCATCTCCTCTACCAAGAACCTGCTCTGTGGACTGGACACACAGTAACTCAACTCCATAGATTGACTCTGATGAAGCTCTTTAGTGGGTGTTGTGGAGGCATGCAAGTATATCTGAGTGAATATCAGCCCCAAAAATGTAATGGAACAGGACCTGTCGGAATGATGTGACAGGCACTCTCTCAATCCTTGAATGTATGGGAAATTAAATCACAAAGTTATTTGGGGATAGGTGACATAGCTGACATGACACAGTGACACCAGAAGGTATATCATCCGGAGGGATGTAACACACAGAGTCAACTCAATGAGGGTCTCTGGGTAGGAAGCTATTTGAGTCCAGATGGAAACATCTTGTAATGTGGACAAACATCATAGCCACGGAGGCCCCTCTGTGTTTGGATAACCTTTTCTCCTATAATGCAGACAACATTCTGACGCTGTAAGGACGGAGTCCTCAACATTCCTGTGGAAGATAGACAGTGTCACACCCTGATTCGTTTCACCTGTCCTCATTATTGTCTCCACCACCTCCAGGTGTCACTCATTTTCCCCAGTGTATTTACCCCTGTGTTTCCTGTCTCTCTGTGCCAGTTCATCTTGTATGTCCAAGTCAACCAGCGGTTTTTCCCCTTTCTCCTGCTTTTGCTCTTTCTCCTTCTTCTAGTCCTCCCGGTTTTGTCCCTTGCCTGTTTTTGGACTGCCTGACCATTCTGCCTGCCTTGACCTCGAACCTGCCTGCCTCTCTGTACCTCCTGGACTCTGATCTGGTTTTGACCTTTTGCCCGTCCACAACCTTTCTCTTGCCTACTCCTTTTTGATTATTGAACATCTAAGACTCCAACCGTCTGCATCTGGGTCTCGCCTTGAGTTATTATACAGAGGTGGTTTCATTTCCTGTGGAAATCCTCCAAACGTACAGTTGAAGTCGGAAGTTTACATACACTTAGGTTGGAGTCATTAAAACTTGTTTTTCAACCACTCCACAAATGTATTTCTAACAAACTATAGTTTTGGTAAGTCATTTCTCCAACAATTGTTTACAGACAGATTATTTCACTTATAATTCACTGTATCACAATTCCAGTGGGTCAGAAGTACATACACTAAGTTGACTGTGCCTTTAAACAGGTTGGAAAATTCCATAAGATGATGTCATGGCTTTAGAAGCTTCTGAAAGGCTAATTGACATAATTTGAGTCAATTGGAGGTGTACCTGTGGACCTACCTTCAAACTCAGTGCCTCTTTGCTTGACATCATGGGAAAATCAAAAGAAATCAGCCAAGACCTCAGAAAAGAAATTGTAGACCTCCACAAGTCTGGTTCTTCCTTGGAAGCAATTTCCAAATGCCTGAAGGTACCACGTTCATCTGTACGCAAGTATAAACACCATGGGACCACGCAGCCGTCATACCGCTCAGGAAGGAGACGCATTCTGTCTCCTGGAGATGAACATACTTTGGTGCGAAAAGTGCAAATCAATCCCAGTACAACAGCAAAGGACCTTGTGAAGATGCTGAAGGAAACAGGTACAAACGTATCTATATCCACAGTAAAACAAGTCCTATATCGACATAACCTGAAAGGCCGCTCAGCAAGGAAGAAGCCACAGCTCCAAAACCGCCATAAAAAAGACAGACTACAGTTTACAAATGCACATGGGGACAAATATTGTACTTTTTGGAGAAATGTCCTCTGGTCTGATGAAACCAATAGAACTATTTGGCCATAATGACCATTGTTATGTTTGGAGGAAAAAAGGGGAGGCTTGCAAGCCGAAGAACACCATCCCAACTGTGAGCACGGGGGTGGCAGCATCATATTGTGGGGGTGCTTTGCTGCAGGAGGGATTGGTGCACTTCACAAAATATGTCATCATGATACAGGAAAATTATGTGGATACGTTGAAGCAACATCTCAAGACATCAGTCAGGAAGTTAAAGCTCGGTCACAAATGGGTCTTCCAAATGGACAATGACCCCAAGAATACTTCCAAAGTTGTGGCAAAACAGCTTCAGGACAGCAAAGTCCAGGTATTGGAGTGGCCATCACAAAGCCCTGACCTCAATCCTATCGAAAATTTCTGGGCAGAACTGAAATAGCGTGTGTGAGCAAAGGAGGCCTACAAACCTGACTCAGTTACACCAGCTCTGTCAGGAGGAATGGGCCAAAATACACCCAAATTATTGTGGAAGGTTACCCGAAACGTTTGCCCTAAGTTAAACAATGTAAAGACAATGCTACCAAATACTAATTGAGTGTGTATGCAAACTTCTGATCCACTGGGAATGTGATGAAAGAAATAAAAGCTGAAATTAAATCATTCTCTCTACTATTATTCTGACATTTCACATTCTTAAAATAAAGTGGTGATTCTAACTGACCTAAGACAGGGAATTTTTACTCAGATTAAATGTCAAGAATTGTGAGTTAAAATGTATTTGTCAAAGGTGTATGTAAACTTCTGACTTCAATTGTACCTTGAATTCCTGAACATTAATATCAATGGGAGGAATGACCCCTCCACAAATACCAACACCTCTTACCACCTCCATCTATATCTAACCAGTATTGCTGTGCTCCCCAATCTCTGAATGGGTTTGATTTCACAGCCCCTCTGCTGTAGGTTACACTGATATTTTAATGTGACAAGCCAACTTTATGTCTGTGTAGCCCCGGCATTACAAACAACCACGCTGTGAGTGGTCTCTGTCGCCAGCAGAGCGTATCCCCTACACTGTCTGCTGAACCAGCAGCCTGCCTGACGCCCCTAAATCTACCCACCCTGGGGACGACGCTTTGAGCCAGGGAGAGAGTGGGAAAGGGGTGAAGTGAGGACACACTGATTCTTTGTGTGCATGTGCATCATGAATAGCTAATGAATCCATTGCAATTTTCGGAGAGAAAGGTATGTGGCAAACGCTGAAAACTGACATTGTGACAGCCATAGTGGATGGTTATAGATTAAACAGAGCATTCTCAAAAGGGATCAGAGGGACACGAGCTAGTATGTGTTGGTTACAGGTCTGGTCCTATAGCAACCCCCTCCCTCTGTGTCTCTGTCATAGCTCTGTCCTCACTCCCTAAAAACTCATTGTGCCTCAGCTCCATTCAGACTCACCCTGGTGGCCCATGGTATGAGGTGTTGTCAGTGTGAGGAGGCCTGTGGGTGACTCAGCCACACTGAAGGTCACCATTGGATACCCTTTAAGGTCACTGTGTTTACCTTACCAGCCCCATGTCCCTCTGACTAACAGACTGGACAGCCACAGAGGGCAGCTGTCACTGCTAGACCCTGCGTCATAGGTACATTGCTCCCCAGCCCAAGCCCATATTTGATCAGGAGATAAAGAGCTTACATGGTTTTATTAAGCCCACAGGTCTGGGACTGTGACCTCATGACAGATTTGAACAATGAGTCCCAGGAACAAATATAACTCTACGGATGATCATCTTTCCACTCAAATGATGGTTGGAATGATAAGTAGTTCATGTCGGTCACCTTCCATCAGAGGACTGACTGGCTACCTGAATGTCTACCAGGTGTTATAGGCACAACCTTTTGTTATGTTACTATAGTGTGAACTGCTGCTGGTGAGTCAGTCTGATAAATGAACATATTGTTCAGCTCTCCGATTTCTCTGACCTGTGGTGCTCTTTTTTCCTCCCAGAGACTCACGGTCTGTTTCTACTTGTATGCGTCTGATGAGAATAGCAAAAACAGGAGAGATGATCCATGGTTGCTGAGTAGAACTGGCCAGGTTCCTGACGACACACCAGACTCCAGAGCTCCAATTTGATTACTCTTCCTCTCCGTGACAGAGCTTTTCACTGGGTTTTCATGAGAATAACTTTCTATGAAATTCAGATGGTTATCATCCACGTCATGTTGATTTTCAACCAGACCTTGTAGCTGTGATCGCTTTGAATCGAAGCACCCAACACCGAGCTACATCAACTCAGATATACATGATTAGAATATGATTCACATCAGAGACCAATCGCGTTTTTGAAAATGGCAGCGATAATGATGACCTCAGCCATTGAGTCGTCGATCCAGTCACTGATATAAAATGGTATGCTGGTCTCTACCTACTTCCTGTTTTCTCTTGATCTAATATTCTCTCATTGACACCTGCCTTACTCCCTCTCCAATGACGAAGGGTTAGGCATTCAAACGGTCATTTATCATCTTTAATTATCTTCTAAAGCCAAATAAATAAATAGGATACTGACTTCAATTACCCGTCTCTGTGGGCCATTTATCAAAAAGCATTTCACAATCAGAGCACAGAGCCAGACACCCAATAAGCTGAAGTCATTCTGTAATACATGGCTCATATGATCTCCACGTGCTCAGAAAGCATGCCAGCTAAAGGTCATTATGTGAATGGGGAAAGTTATCTTTATTACTTAGGATAGATACTTTATACCTACCACAAAATCATTCATTTCGTATGCATTGTGTTATTATACTCACTATAGGGCTAATAATGATATTATCATATGAAAGAGAAATCTATTGGCTCCATACATTCATATCAATCAACTAACTGATCCCAACCCATTGCCTGGTAAAGGTGAGCCAGTAGCCCCTCCATTCTGAACAGCCACCACATATTGATCAAACCATTGACTTTGTCTCTCTTGTTCCCATGCACAGAGGGCTGTCTGACTGAATCCATCTGTTCTGCCCATATATGCTCTGTCCCTAGCCGTTTCCTAGAGTACCAGTTTCACATACCCAGGATGGGGCCAATGAAAATTGTTCTACCAATTTCACACTCTATTGGCTCATCTCTCTCCCTCTGTCCTGACTGTTGCTCTCATCTCTTATTCTCTCCATCCTCTGACAGAGTCCTTCTCTCCCTCTCCCTCTGCAGCCATGCCACAGAGCCAAAGTATTACTCAGAAATAAAACAAAAGCTCTTTTGCGACCCACAGGTCCTTGATTTGATCGATTAATCAGCAATTCCAGCACAGTTTTTTGTTTCCTCCCAATGAAGTTACAAGCCACCATTATCCTGGGCCTAACAGGTCAAATCAGGGGTCAAATCAGTCCATACATCCATCAAGCTGTGGACTACTGAAAACTCCTTTCTGAAGGCTCAGGAAGGCTGATCTCAGTACAATCAAGCTGTCAGTCTCCTGCCATCAATTCAGAGTGAACAGTTCACTATAACCAGGGGAGAACCTATACCCCTACCAACAAAATACAACAGTTCAGATAATGGTTGGGCAGACACAAACATGTCATTGGCCTTGTTGTCTGTTGCTCCACACAGCATGCAACAACTACGGGAATGAAAGAGAAGCAACTGCGACCTGGACAAGATAAAGCAAAGCAGTGTGACACAAACACAGAGTTACACATGGAATAAATGTACAGTCAATAATACAATAGAATAATCTATATGCAATGTGTGCAAATGAAGTAAGATTAGGGAGGTAAGGCAATAAAGAGGCCATAGTCGCGAAATAATTATAATTTAGCAATTAAACACTGGAGTGATAGATGTGCAGAAAATGAATGTGCAAGTAGAGATACTGGGTGCAAAGGAGCAATAAATCAATAAATAAATAACAATATGGGGATGAGGTAGTTGGGTGGGCTATTTACAGATGGGCTATGTACAGGTGCAATGATCTGTAAACTGCTCTGACAGCTGATGCTTAAAGTTAGTGAGAGAGATATGAGTATCCAGCTTCAGTGATTTTTGCAATTTGTTCCAGTCATTGGCAGCAGAGAACTGGAAGGAAAGGCTTTCGGGGTGACCAGTGAAACATACCTGCTGGAGCACGTGCTACACGTGCTACAGGTGGGTGCTACTATGGTGACCAGTGAGCTGAGATAATGACATCGCCGAAGTCGAGGATCGGTAGGATGGTCAGTTTTACGAGGGTATGTTTGGCAGTATGAGTGAAGGATGCTTTGTTGCGAAATAGGAAGCTGATTCTAGATTTAATTTTGGATTGGAGATGCTTAATGTGAGTCTGGAAGGAGAGTTTACAGTCTAACCAGACACCCACGTATTTGTAGTTGTCCACGTATTCTAAGTCAGAGCCGTCCAGAGTAGTGATGCTGGAAGGGCGAGCAGGTGCGGGCATTTAGTTTTACTTACATTTAAGAGCAGTTGGAGGCCACGGAAGGAGAGTTGTATGGCATTGAAGCTCGTCTGGAAGTTAGTTAACACAGTGTCCAAAGAAGGGCCAGAGGTATACAGAATGGTGTCGTCTGAGTAGGTGTACATAGGTCTACATCTAGGTCTAAATAGACAAACAACCCTCTCCTCGTCTCCTCCCTGGGCCACGCAGCAGGAGACAGACTGGGGATTCGTTTTCCACTAATAATTTATTCCCCAGACAGATTAATCTACTCATTCCACACATTCCAGGCCACCCCCCCCCAGGCCACCCCTTTTACCCCCTCAACCTCTCCCCCCCTCCCTCAACTAGCCCCCTAATCTCTCAACATTCCCATCTACTCCCCAAAACATGTCCAAGCCTCCCTAATCTTGAACCGTAGAAGTACAGTGGAGCCCAAGTATGGATTGTAGCCTACTCCATTCCACTCTTCCTGCTGCACCACTCAAAATTCAAACAAGTCAAATAAAATAATGGTTATATTCTAGAGGTTAACCGATTAATCGGAATGGCCGATTAATTGGGGCCGATTTCAAGTTTTCATAATTGGAAATCAGTATTTTTGGACACCGATTTTTTTTTTACACCTTTATTTAATCTTTACTTAACTTGGCAAGTCAGTTAAGAACACATTCTTATTTTCAATGACGGCCTAGGAACGGTGGGTTAACTGCCTCGTTCAAGGGCAGAACGACATATTTTCACCTTGTCAGTTCGGGGGATCCAATCTTGCAACATTACAGTTAACTAGTGCAACGCAATAACGACAGTTGCACTCCACAAGGAGACTGACTGCCTGTTACGCGAATGCAGTAAGCCAAGGTAAGTTGCTAGCTTGCATTAAAATCTTATTTAAAAAAAATCAATCAATCATAATCACTAGTTAACTACACATGGTTGATGATTTTACTAGATATTATCTAGCGTGTCCTGCGTTGCTATAATCTGACTGAGCATACAAGCATCTAAGTATCTGACTGAGCTGTGGTAGGCAGAAGCACGCACGTAAATATTCATTCAAACAGCACTTTTGTGTGTTTTGCCAGCAGCTCTTCGTTGTGCGTCAAACATTGCGCTGTTTATGACTTCAAGCCTATCAACTCCCGAGATGAGGCTGGTGTAACCGAAGTGAAATGGCTGGCTAGTTAGTGTGCGCTAATAGCGTTTCAAATGTCACTCGCTCTGAGCCTTGGGGTGGTTGTTTCCCTTGCTCTGCATGGGTAACGCTGCTTCGATGGTGGCTGTTGTCAATGTGTTCCTGGTTCGAGCCCAGGGGGAGCGAAGAGAGGGACGGAAGCTATACTGTTACACTGGCAATACTAAAGTGCCTATAAGAACATCCAATAGTCAAAGGTTAATGAAATACAAATGGTATAGGAGGGAAATAGTCCTATAATTCCTATAATAACTACAACCTAAAACGTCTTACCTGGGAATATTGAAGACTCATGTTAAAAGGAACCACCAGCTTTCATATGTTCTCATGTTCTGAGCAAGGAACTTAAACGTTAGCTTTCTTACATTGCACATATTGCACTTTTACTTTCTTCTCCAACACTTTGTTTTTGCATTATTTAAACCAAATTGAACATGTTTCATTATTTATTTGAGGCTAAATTGATTTTATTGATGTATTACATTAAGTTAAAATAAGTTTTTATTCAGTATCGTTGTAATTGTCATTATTACAAATAAATGTTTAAAAAAATATTTATATATATTTTTTTAAAGAAATCGGCCGATTAATCGGTATCAGCTTTTTGGTCCTCCAATAATCGGTATCGGTGTTGAAAAATCATAATCAGTCGACCTCTATTATATTCTGACATGGGGTCTGTAGTTAGTGAAATATGATCACAGACTAGGGGAGGCAGGGTGAGAGCTGGTATGAAAAAACAGCCTCACCACCACTTCAACTGGATACTACACTCTTTTTCCATATCCTTCATCCTGCTCTCTAAATTAGCTTCATAAAAGAAGTCATAAAACCCCAACAAACGCAGTGCTAATTCTAGAGCCATTTCTCCTTTTTTAAACGTATTTTACCAGGTTTTGTCTCATTAAAATACCTACAAAGTGATACTTTGAGACCAGTTTGACACAAAGCTGAGAAGTGTGACAGATCAGAAGAAGACCCTCCAGTTCTGCTGGCTAGCAGTGCATTGTGGGCTGCAGTCAGTAATCAGTTATGACTGTTGGAATTCGGATGCCCATGGTTCCCCTCACCATCAACGCTGGGGTCCTGGGGCGAGGACATTCCTGTGATGTCACAGAGGGTGGCCAGGCTTCCTGGCCCACAGCAACTGCTAGGGGTAAAAGGGGAAGAGGTGAGGGGGCAGAGGAGCTGTAGACTGCACCCTTCAAGGCCATGGAAACCCACTGACAGTAATGCATAGAGAGCAGCGTGGTGGGCCAGACCTGGGCAAGGTAGGATGGTGTCAGTCAACTCGGATACACAGATGAGGGCATTCTAGATGTGGCATTGTAGGCCGGAATGGAATGTGTTGCAGTAACTACTGTAGCTACAATAAATAGCTTGAGAGAGACTACTTTATTGGTTTGACTCAATTACAGTGGAAATTGATATCATTGGCAGGAATAAGGGTCAGAAAGAAGGACTGTTCCCTGTCTAGTGGATATGACAGGGAAGGGAGGTTGTGTAAAGTGACCATTTGGACTAGAGAGAGAGAGAGAGCGAGGGCGAGACTGCACATTAAAGGCAGGAAGTCATTGTCCTCCCTCACACCTAGCGAGGCTTCCTTCCTCCCACACCTAAGCCTGTTGACCCCCACAGAGGGTAACGGCCTCACACACACACTTTGCTCATACCTCACAAAGCACATTTTCCACAGGCTTCTGACACGGGGTGAAATGAGAAACACCTGTGAATGTGTAACAGCAGTAACAGGGGCTCATCATGGGGTTCTAATGTAGCCCTGCTGCTGGTGTCAACATCCTAGGGCTTATTGGAAACTGGAGTATAATGTCTCAATTCCACTGAATTCACCGCGAGCTGCTCTGAGAAGAGATATAGAGGTACAGGAGAGTGGAATGAGAAGTCATGGTCTCACTTCAAAGGAGGAGTACAGACGTATTACTGTTCACTGGAGGGTTAGGTGGGTCAGACAAAGTAGAGACCCATGCAAGGGACCTGCATTAGAAATGATGTTTCTGAGCAGTGTTGTACACACACACACACACGCAGCAAGATTCAATGTTCTTTTTGGTTCACTAAGCCCATTGCCCCGACAGACATCCAGCAGCACCAAAATAGCAGAAGACACACACTCATGTTCTCAATGCTTAGGCTAGTCACAATAGAGAGGGGGAGCCACCCTCCACTACTCCTGATACAGTCCCTGTTCAGATCCAATCCCTACGTCTGATACAGTCCCTGTTCAGATCCAATCCCTACGTCTGATACAGTCCCTGTTCAGGTCCAATCCCTACGTCTGATACAGTCCCTGTTCAGGTCCAATCCCTACGTCTGATACAGTCCCTGTTCAGGTCCAATCCCTACGTCTGATACAGTCCCTGTTCAGGTCCAATCCCTACGTCTGATACAGTCCCTGTTCAGGTCCAATCCCTACGTCTGATACAGTCCCTGTTCAGATCCAATCCCTACGTCTGATACAGTCCCTGTTCAGATCCAATCCCTACGTCTGATACAGTCCCTGTTCAGATCCAATCCCTACGTCTGATACAGTCCCTGTTCAGATCCAATCCCTACGTCTGATACAGTCCCTGTTCAGATCCAATCCCTACGTCTGATACAGTCCCTGTTCAGATCCAATCCCTACGTCTGATACAGTCCCTGTTCAGATCCAATCCCTACGTCTGATACAGTCCCTGTTCAGATCCAATCCCTACGTCTGATACAGTCCCTGTTCAGATCCAATCCCTACGTCTGATACAGTCCCTGTTCAGGTCCAATCCCTACGTCTGATACAGTCCCTGTTCAGATCCAATCCCTACGTCTGATACAGTCCCTGTTCAGGTCCAATCCCTACGTCTGATACAGTCCCTGTTCAGATCCAATCCCTATGTCTGATACAGTCCCTGTTCAGATCCAATCCCTACGTCTGATACAGTCCCTGTTCAGGTCCAATCCCTACGTCTGATACAGTCCCTGTTCAGATCCAATCCCTACGTCTGATACAGTCCCTGTTCAGATCCAACCCCTACGTCTGATACAGTCCCTGTTCAGGTCCAATCCCTACGTCTGATACAGTCCCTGTTCAGATCCAATCCCTACGTCTGATACAGTCCCTGTTCAGATCCAATCCCTACGTCTGATACAGTCCCTGTTCAGATCCAATCCCTACGTCTGATACAGTCCCTGTTCAGATCCAACCCCTACGTCTGATACAGCTCATCCCTGTTTGGACCCATTCACTAACACAACAGAAAGCCATCAATGAGTTAAACACGGATGCACCTCATGCTGTTTAGAATGCAGTCACCTGTAAAACAGACTGTTATTCATCCAAGCTCTTACCTACAGAGAGCCCAGTCTGGCAGAGCCCCAGCCTACAGTCATCACTGTGAGAACTATAGAATGACTCAAACCTGTCTCCACTCTTAAATATGCTGAAAACAGGTTGAGTCTGAGCATAGAACACCTGCTGCCATCGGGGGTAATACTGTACACCCAGGTAGTTGATCTGAATTCCTTGAATTGCAACTTCAGATATTCCAAGCGATTTATTCCAGTGTACCATGAGGCAATCACGCAGTCCAGTCCTGTCCGTACATATCTACAATCTAAGGGTGTAGTCACTGCTACATTCCCCAGACAGCGATCCAAACACTCCCTGCTTCCACAGAGATCCTTCATGTCAGAATGTATCACATTACCAAGTGACCTGGTTGGCACTGTTCATCTGCCCACTTTCCATGCATGTCACTTTCAAATAGTCCCAAGACATCTCCCTTGCTCTCATTTTATGGGGCATATTTACATTCAGGCACTGCTGCTACTTTATCCAGACAATCCTGGCAGTTTCCACATCTCCGCTCTCCCCAGAGGTCCTCTAAATGTGTGTTTGTTAGAAAGAGTTGGTTGTGTACTGTCCTACATGTCCCTCCTTGCCCTCCACAGTGGCTGGTGGCAGCTCCAGGGAGGGAGAGAGGGAGTGAGGGGCAGCATCTTCAGGTAACCTCATCTCCCTGGCTCAGACTGTAGCTATCCCAGCTATGTGTAACTAATGAAAACACTTCTAGACGGATGCTGGTGGTTCTCGCTCTTCACTCACCCACCCAACACCGTGTCTCCAGTGGTGCCCTGCATGCCCAGACCGTGGGTGGATAGGTGGCATTGTGTGGCCACCCAAGACACAGGCCCCAGTAAAACATTGGACAGACCTGCAGCGCTGGGGAAGCTGCCATTCTACCTGAGGTGGTTGAGCTCCCCTCTCTACCCTTACGGAAAAAAACACATGAATTTGTGTCCAAAAACACGTCTCCATGTGATCTTTAGTGAAGTTAATACGATAACGTGGCAACATGTGATAACATGAAACTACACATGAAAAGTTTTCCACAAAACATGTTTTCACATTAATACACATGAAAATTTCATGGGAAATAATGTGATTTTCCACATGTGAAATCATGTGTTTTTTCTGTAAAGGTACTTAGAACAGCCCGATAACCTCTAACATATACAGTAATAAAGCACCTATGATAATAATTTATTTCATAACAGGACTGTCACTCATAGCCATGCATGTACAGTTGAAGTCAGAAGTTTACGTACACTTAGGTTGGAGTCATTAAAACTCGTTTTTCAACCACTCCACACATTTCATGTTAACAAACTATAGTTTTGGCAAGTAGGTTAGGGCATCTACTTTGTGCATGACACAAGTCATTTCTCCAACAATTGTTTACAGACAGATTATTTCACTTATAATTCACTGTATCACAATTCCAGTGGGTCAGAAGTTTACATACACTAAGTTGACTGGGCCTTTAAACAGGTTGGAAAATTCCAGAAAATTATGTAATGGCTTTAGAAGCTTCTGAAAGGCTAATTGACATCATTTGAGTCAATTGGAGGTGTACCTGTGGATTTATTTAAAGGCCTACCTTCAAACTCAGTGCCTCTTTGCTTGACATCATGGGAAAATCAAAAGGAATCAGCCAAGACCTCAGAAAAAGTGTAGACCTCCATAAGTCTAGTTCATCCTTGGGAGCAATTTCCAAACACCTGAACGTACCATGTTCATCTGTACAAACAATACTACGCAAGTGTAAACACCATGGGACCACGCAGCCGTCATACCGCTCAGGAAGGAGACGCATTCTATCGCCTAGAGATGAATGTACTTTGGTGCGAAAAGTGCATATTAATCCCAGAACAACAGCAAAGGACCTTGTGATGATGCTGGAGGAAACAGGTACAAAAGTATCTATATGCACAGTAAAACGAGTCCTATATCGACAGAACCTGAAAGGCCACTCAGCAAGGAAGAAGCCACTCCCCCAAAATTGGCATTAAAAAAAAGCCAGCCTTCGGTTTGCAACTGCACATGGGGACAAATATTGTACTTTTTGGAGAAATGTCCTCTGGTCTGATGAAACAAAAATAGAACGGTTTGGCCATAATGAACATCGCTATGTTTGGAGGAAAAAGTGGGAGGCTTACAAGCCAAAGAACACCATCCCAACGGGGGTGGCAGCATCATGTTGTGGGGGTGCTTTGCTGCAGGAGGGACTGGTGCACTTCACAAAATAGATGGCATCATGAGGAAGGAAAATTATGTGGATATATTGAAGAAACATCTCAAGACATCAGTCAGGAAGTTAAAGCTGGGTCGCAAATGGGTCTTCCAAATGGACAATGACCCCAAGAATACTTCAAAGGTTGTGGCAAAATGGCTTAAGGACAACAAAGTCCAGGTATTGGAGTGGCCATCACAAAGCCCTGACCTCAATCCTATAGAACATTTATTGGCAGAACTGAAAAAGCGTGTGCGAGCAAGGAGGCCTACAAACCTGACTCAGTTACACCACCTCTGTCAGGAGGAAGGGCCAAAATTCACCCAAATTATTGTGGGAAGCTTGTGGAAGGCTACCGGAAATGTTTGACCGAAGTTAAACAATTAAACAATTTAAAGGCAATGCTACCAAATACTAATTGAGTGTAGGTAAACTTCTGACCCGCTGGAAATGTGATGAAAGAAATAAAAGCTGAAATACATCACTCTCTCTACTATTATTCGGACATTTCACATTCTTAAAATAAAGTGGTGATCCTAACTGAGCTAAGACAGGGAATTTTTACTAGGATTTAATATGAGGAATTGTGAAGAACTGAGTTTAAATGTATTTGACTAAGGTGTATGTATGTAAACTTCTGACTTCAACTGTATGTTGAGCAAACTCCCCACATCGTCAAGGGCTTTCATGGGGTCTCCACTCAACCCCGGTCTGTAATCTCAGACTCTGCTCCCTCCCACCAGTGAAACCTCTAAAAACCAGTGAACTGAGGAGAACATGTTCATGTCGCTGGTTTATTAAGGGTGCATTCTTTCCCCCTATTGGAGAGACTCAACAGTTCATGGCTGTCTGAGATCAGAGATCTATGACAAGAGCCCGCCAACAGAAATACCATTTTATACTGAATGAACTCCACAGCTGTCTGCCATTAGGGGAGCATCTGCCAACATGTGTCTATATGAGTGGGATTGTGTGTGTGTACACTGCCATTTGTCTGAAACTCTAGTCCATCCACCAAGGAACACATAGTTATTTCACTACAGAGAGAGGGTCCCCCCTGCCACCATATCCCTGTCCTGCCTGGTCCTTCACACCTGTCCTGTCACTCAGACCTGACCTCTTCCCTGCAGTTAACACTCTCTGCCCCAACACAAGACCCTCTATTCCCAGCCCTGTCGGTCCGGGCCTCCCCATACTGCACCCTGGCCCCTTCTCCAGGCAACACAAAGCCCCCATTGTGAGCCACAATACAGGCCGCCCCATTACTCTCCCGTCTGCTCTGGAGTGCAGGAGCACGTCCAGACCTGCATGTCAGCAGCAGAGCGTGCTTCGGACGAGGGGGTCAGAGCAAAGAGAGGGAGCCTCGTCTGTAGCAGTTCCTGAGACTCAAACATGTGTCTGAGAGAGACAGAGAGTGTCAAACACAAACAAATGACCTGAGGAAAGGGCTACATCCCATAATAAGCACCTAGAACTATTCAAGCTCTGCTCCTGCTGACAGCTTAGGTGCAGTGAGGCCTCGGTACGGTCCGGTTGACTAACCCCCTGACTGAAGCCAGAGGGCCAGAGACAGGGACGCTGTTACTGTAAATGAGGAGAGAAGAGAATGGTACAGAGAGAGAGAGAGAGAGAGAGAGAGAGAGAGAGAGAGAGAGAGAGAGAGAGAGAGAGAGAGAGAGAGAGAGAGAGAGATGGTCATTGGTTGAGGCAGAAAATAAACTGTAGAATGGTCTGTGAACCTTCCATAGCAATGCTAGAGCCATAGTCTGGGCTGAAGTCAGAACACAGACATTCCACACACTTGTCCTCCTGTGTTCTCCTCACAAAGGAACCACGTTGGGGAAAGAGAGCGCACAAAGCCACCCGGTTGTATTTTTCAGTTAACAGTGCTGTAAGTGAAAGGGTCCCAGAAAAGCCCTGGCAGGATGAGTGGAATTTTTCCGTCAACGTCCTCTGAGCCAGAACATTTTGAAGAAAAGGGGGAAAAAAGACAGAACAAAAGAAGGAACAAAAGAAAAGAAGTGGAAATGAGATAGGTTGGCTTGTTTAGTTCCTGAGAGGAGAAGAAAGAGAGCCATTACAGAACAGTGGGGGATCCCTAAAAGCCCAAAATGGCTTTTGAAGCATCAATAGGGGCAGCCTTTCCACTCCCAAATTAAATAATCTGTATAATCTGTATAACACACTGTAAGCACTACGCAGATCATAAGTTATTCAACTGTGCAAGATACAATATACTGTCAATATAAGGTCAGCTACTCAGAAAGTGAGCTGACACACTAACTCCTCTGTGTGATGTGCCAGTGCGGGAATGTTATTTTGGTCACACTCATATCCATAATGAGGCATCCCTCTTCAGGCAGCCGGACAGTCTGCACTCTGCAGTGATCTGAGGCCCATGACACTACCACGATGACTCAGTACTTAGCATGCTGCGGATCGCTAAAACAAGGGATGACCCCAATCCACAGTAGACCCCCTAGGGTGTGTACACAATGACCACTATGTGGCAGGACTGTGGGCAGTGGGGCAATGGGGGGGGGGGTAGATTTGACATGGGGCCCCAATTCAAACACTTCTCATGTTGAAACTGGAAGGCAGGCTGGCCACAATGGGTGAGTGCACTGTGCAGGGACTCAGCCTATATTTAGTTAATGGAAAGTATGATGGGGGGGGGGGGATTGGTCACAAGGGTTTCATGGCTATCATTGGTTAAGACACCATAATGTATGTGTGGATGGGGGTCACAAAAGGAAGTCAGTGATGAGACGTTGGGTGAGGTGGGGGGATAGAGGTGTTTGAATTGGACCAACCGGTAAAGCACTTTACCTACTGTATACGTGTGGTCACTGGCCAATATCATAACACTACTCAACTCCTCAATAGAACTGAGAAGCAGGAAGGATTACTGCTCATCGCTTCAAGCTCTGGCTAAAAAAAACTACAGACACAAACAGTACCAGTCAAAGGTCAGGACACACCTACTCATTCCAGGGTTTTACTTTATTTTTACTATTTTCTACATTGTAGAATAATAGTGAAGACATCAAAACTATGAAATGACACATATGGAATCATGTAATAACCCCCCAAAAAACAAATTATTCAAAGTTGCCACCCTTTGCCTTGACGACAGCTTTGCACCCTCTTGGCATTCTCTCAACCAGCTTCATGAGGTAGTCACTTGGAATGCATTTCAATTAACAAGTATGCCTTGTTAAAAGTTAATTTGTGGAATTTCTTTGTGTTCAGTTGTGTTGTGACAAGGTCTGGGTGGTATACAGAAGATAGCCCTATTTGGTAAAATACCAAGTCCATATTATGGCAAGAACAGCTCAAATAAGCAAAGAGACATTTCAAGAACTTTGGAAGTTTCTTCAAGTGCAGTCGCAAAAACCATCAAGTGCTATGATGAAACTGGCTCTCATGAGGACCGTCACAGGAAAGGAAGACCCATAGTCACCTCTGCTGCGGAGGATAAGTTCATTAGAGTTACCAGCCTAAGAAATTCCAGCCCAAATAAATGCTTCAGAGTTAAAGTAACAGACTCATCTCAACATGAACTGTTCAGAGGAGACTGCATGAATCAGGCCTTCATGGTCGAATTGCTGCAAAGAAACTACTACTAAAGGACACCAATAAGAAGAAGAGACTTGCTTTGGCCAAGAAACACAAGCAATGGACATTAGACCGGTGGAAATCTGTCCTTTGGTCTGATGAGTCCAAATTTGACATTTCTGGTTCCAACCGCTGTCTTTGTGAGACGCAGAGTAGGTGAACGAATGATCTCTGCATGTGTGGTTCCCACCTTGAAGCGTGGAGGAGGAGCTGTGATGGTGCTTTGCTGGTGACATTGTCTGTGATTTATTTGGAATTCAAGGCACACTTAACCAGCATGGCTACCACAGCATTCTGCAGCGATATGCCATCCCATCTGGTTTGCGCTTAGTGGGACTATCATTTGTTTTTCAACAGGACAATGATCCAACACACCTCCAGGCTGTGTAAGGGCTATTTGACCAAGAAGGAGAGTGATGGAGTGCTGCATCAGATGACATTGCCTTTCATAATCACCCGACCTCAACCCAATTGTGATGGTTTGGGATGAGTTGGACAGCAGAGTGAAGGAAAAGCAGCCAAGTGCTCAGTATATGTGGGAACAAGACTGTTGGAAAAACATTCCAGGTGAAGCTGGTTGAAAGAATGCCAAAAGTGTACAAAGCTGTCATCAAGGTAAAGAGTGGATACTTTGAAGAATCTAAATTCTTACAATGTTTGGGTTACTACATGAGTTTATATTTTATTTCCCAGTTTTGATGTCTTTACTATTATACTACAATGTAGAAATTAGTAAAAATAAAGAAAAATGTCTAGATTCTAACACAGGGACGAGGCTGCTAAGGGGGCATGTGTCCAGCACCCTTCCCAGTACAACGAGAATAGCGCAGCTTCTTCCTGAAGATGAAAAGACCTGAGATTCTTTCTCTTCCTGTAGCTCTGAGCTGCAGTAGCAGTGATAGTGACAGCAGTACTGTAGGGTGGAAGCCAGAACATCCAGAGCAGCAAGCCACAGTTCTGGATATATCCAGTTAGGGCCAGCCTGAGGAGCTGTAATGACAGAGAGGCTCCAGGCTCCATCAAATGGAACTTAGCTGAGGAGGCAAAACCAGACCCACTGAGAGACTGTACTGTTCAGAAGGCTGACGTTACTCTGAACTCATTGAAACTGAACACACACTGTATCTATTGAAAAGTGTCCCTTTGCAAGGAGCCAGAGATAGATAGAATGTCTCACTGGAGGAAGAAGATTAACAGTGAGTGGTACATTTCCCTAGGATCACAGGTAGAGTTAATAGCATCCTAAGTCTTGATCCTGGGCTCACACTCTCCAAGTCCCTCAGTCAGTGGCCATCAATGTTAACAGGCTGAACTTTCACCTCTAATTAAACTGGTTCTTATCTGCAAAAGAGCCAGGGAGGTCCTGGTCCAGAGCATATGCCATCCCACCTGGGATACAGGACAGTCGGCAGGGCAAGTAGAGGGACCTTAAGGAAGGCTAATTATGTGTGCCAAGTGGTTTTTGACTTAACGCAAACAAATACATGCCATGGTCTGAAATTGAAGCATTCATGTTTTGCAGACAATGTACATACCTTGCAGATAGACTGTACTCTTTGTGGTTTGTGAAACTACAAGCCTATTGTTGAGCTTTTACACATTACATAGTCTCAAAGTGGGACAGTATAGTCTGTCTGTCTCAGTAGATCCACGTCAATAAGTAGTCTGTCAGACCCCTATGGCTTGCAGAGGCAGGGGGGCAGCTCGACCATGACTAACGATGCCACTGCTTCCCTGACTCTGGAACCTTTCACACACTATTCTCCTGGATTATGCAGCAAAACCCACACAATCCACAACTCAGCAGGGCACCTGCCAGTCACACTTTGTGCACGTTGCGTCGCAGCAAAAGAGAGAGACGGAACGAGTCCACGGAGGAAGGAGCTATACCTTCCAAACACTGCACAAAACAGAGTGAGAGAGGAGGTTTACCTTGGAGCATGCAGCGGTATGCTGACTCTGAAATGGCGTAGATGTGTGGTGGCATCTCATGACGCTTCTTCCCTCTGTACATCTCTATGATGTTCTCGGAGTAGATGGGCAAGTTTTTGTAGGGGTTTATCACCACACAGAACAGCCCAGAGTAAGTCTATGGGGGGGGAGAGAGAAACAAAACAAAAATACAGTAAATTAACAAAATAAGAGTAAGTTATGAATGCAGATTTTATCTCTAGAAGAGGTTAAAATGGGACCGGAGGTTTTTCCAAGATGAGTTTCCATTGTACTGTGATCGAGGAGGATAAAAACGTGTTCGTCTGAGAAGTGATCAATCTCTCTGTGGTTGAACTCAATCATCATACATAATTCATAAGAATTACTCAATCATCATTTTCTAACTCTAGAGTGGCTCTGAAGTGGTCTGCAAAATGTCAGTGTAATAATTAAATCATTATGCTACATTTTGGTCCCTTACATAGAGGCAATAGTAGAAAATGGATAAAGTGGGAGAAATAGTTGTGGGAAAGGCAGTCAAATGGTAGACTAGCTTATCATGAACTATCCAGTTGAATGTCAAATCTGGCAGCTCCTTAGTGACGCCTCCCCATTAAACAGTCTGAACTCCACGGCCATAGTGAGTGCCTCCTTATCAAGCCCTGTGGCTAATGTTCTGAGAAATGACAGAGGCCTTGGTGGGACATTAGCTCATTCTCATGTGACTGGGGCTTGACATTCCCACTAAAGAGTGGAATGATCCCTCCCTACCCTCACACACACACACACACACACACACACACACACACACACACACACACACACACACACACATTTTCCAACGTGCAATCATTGGAAAATAAAATGGATGACCTACGATCAAGATTATGCTACCAACGGGATATTAAAAACTACTATCTTATGTTTCACAGAGTCGTGGCTGAACGACAAGACGGATAAAATAGAGCTGGCAGGATTTTCCGTGCACCAGCAGGACAGAGGAGCTACGTCTGGTAAGACGAGGCGCTGGGGTGTGTGTCTATTTGTCAATAACAGCTGCTGGTGCGCAATATCAACTATTAAAGAAGTCTCGCCTGAGGTAGAGTACCTTATGATAAGCTGTAGACCACACTATCTACCAAGAGAGTTCTCATCTATATTATTTGTAGCCGTCCATTTACCACCACAAACCAATGCTGGCACTAAAACCGCACTCAACCAGCTGTATAAGGCCATAAGCAAACAAGAAAAAGCTCATCCAGAAGTGGCGCTCCTAGTGGCCAGGGACTTTAATGCAGGCAAACTTAAATCCGTTTTACCTAATTTCTACCAGCATGTCACATGTGCAACCAGAGGAAAAAAAGATGTATACAAAGCTCTCCCCCGCCCTCCATTTGGCAAATATGACCATCATTCTATCCTCCTGATTCCTGCTTACAAGCAAAAACTAAAGCAGGAAGTACCAGTGACAAGCTCAATACAGAAGTGGTCAGATAGTCCTGTAGCATAGCATCCGCACTGTTTTGCTAGTGCAGACTGGAATATGTTCCGGGATTCATCAAATGGCATTGAGAAGTATACCAGTCATCAGCTTCCTCAATAAGTGCATCGACAACGTCATCCCCACAGTGACCCGTACGTACATATCCCAACCAGACGCCATGAATTATAGGCAACATCCGCACTGAGCTAAAGGCTAGAGCTGCCACTTTCAAGGAGCCGGACACTAATCCGGGCGCTTATAAGAAATATAAACTTTTTAAAAATCATTTTGGAGAAATTGGTCTGCCTTCTGTAAGAAACATTGCCTTGTGCCTTGGAATTCCGTTACAAAACCCCCCACATATCTTTAAGATACTGTATGTTCTCCTTTCTCTCCATCATTAGTAGGGAGGATAATAAAAGTTTCATAGAAGTAACAAGTAAAGGTAGACTAGCAATTAGTTAGTGTTTTTCATTATTATTATTTTTTCAAAACTATTTTTTCAAAACTCGAACTTCCGTTACCAAAATCTTTAACGAAATTTCAGAGAAAATCGGGAACAACATTTCTGGAATTTAATTGGCTAAAATGAGAAATCATAGTAGTCACAAACCACAGTTGGGTTCACAAGTTTATACAGTACAGCAAAGAAAAGTAGCGGATAGTTCAGTACACTACAGCACACTAGAGTTGAGTACACTATAATGTACTGTACTCTATTGTACTGTTCTGTGCTGTACTATACTGAGCTCTACTGTGCTGTAATTTGTCTCTTTGTCCCAACTTGTGAAACATAGATGTCTATGATTGGTTCAGATTTGGTCTGGTTTGGACCAAACAAATTTGGTCTTGTTTGGAGGCAGAGCTCATTAAAATAAATGGCCAGTGTTTAGAATATTACCCAAATATGCAAAGTAGGATATTGTATATTTATACGTGTATGTGCCTATTTAGGATACATCACCATGAAGAGAATGACATTCATGTCCATAATTATGCATTTCTGTATAGTACATACTGTATCAAGGACCCATGATGAAATTCCGTTATCGCATTTCCATTACTGGGTGTAGATCCACTACACTTATTACTATTCAATAACAAAAATAGATTTTTTCAAACTCAATGTGTCATGTCCTAGCTGACACCCCATTCTTTCTACATTATTGAATCTTACACCGAGAAGAGATATAACAGGGTTTTTGAAAAATTAGAAACAAGAAAATGTTACCAAAATTCTGTTATCAAACATAGAGTTTTATGGTTTCTTAAACTTTGAAATCAAATGGTTTTGGTTTGGCATGCATTTTAAGTAAAAGATCAGAATTGCGCTGTTACCGACCTTATCACACACGCCAAGTAGAGTACAGTGGGGGGGGGGGGGGGAGTAGAGTACAGTGGGGGTGGGGGGATGCAGAGCAGAATTAGGGTGATACCCGCTGACTATCAAAATCCAGAAAAGAGCCACAGGACAGAAACACAATGAGACCCAAACAAATCATGAGTAAACAAAAAGATAATTACTTGACACATTGGAAAAAATGTACTAAAAAACAGAGCAAACTGGAATGCTATTTGGCCCTAAACAGAGAGTACACAGTGGCAGAATACCTGACCACTATGACTGACCTGAAATTAAGGAAAGCTTTGACTACATACAGACTCAGTAAGCATTGCTATTGAGAGATGGCACTGTAGGCAGACTTAGCATGGGTCCTCAGATCCTCAAAATGTTCTACAGCTGCACCATCGAGGTTGCATCACAGCCTGGTATGGCAACTACTCGGCATCCGACTGCAAGGCTCTACAGAGGGTAGCGCGTACGGCCCAGTACATCCAGGACATCTATACAAGGCTCTACAGAGGGTAGCGCGTACGGCCCAGTACATCCAGGACATCTATACAAGGCTCTACAGAGGGTAGCGCGTACGGCCCAGTACATCCAGGACATCTATACAAGGCTCTACAGAGGGTAGCGCGTACGGCCCAGTACATCCAGGACATCTATACAAGGCTCTACAGAGGGTAGCGCGTACGGCCCAGTACATCCAGGACATCTATACAAGGCTCTACAGAGGGTAGCGCGTACGGCCCAGTACATCCAGGACATCTATACAAGGCTCTACAGAGGGTAGCTCGTACGGCCCAGTACATCCAGGACATCTATACAAGGCTCTACAGAGGGTAGCGCGTACGGCCCAGTACATCCAGGACATCTATACAAGGCTCTACAGAGGGTAGCGCGTACGGCCCAGTACATCCAGGACATCTATACAAGGCTCTACAGAGGGTAGCGCGTATGGCCCAGTACATCCAGGACATCTATACAAGGCTCTACAGAGGGTAGCGCGTACGGCCCAGTACATCTATACAAGGCTCTACAGAGGGTAGCGCGTACGGCCCAGTACATCCAGGACATCTATACAAGGCTCTACAGAGGGTAGCGCGTACGGCCCAGTACATCCAGGACATCTATACAAGGCTCTACAGAGGGTAGCGCGTACGGCCCAGTACATCCAGGACATCTATACAAGGCTCTACAGAGGGTAGCGCGTACGGCCCAGTACATCTATACAAGGCTCTACAGAGGGTAGCGCGTACGGCCCAGTACATCTATACAAGGCTCTACAGAGGGTAGCACGTACGGCCCAGTACATCCAGGACATCTATACAAGGCTCTACAGAGGGTAGCGCGTACGGCCCAGTACATCCAGGACATCTATACAAGGCGGTGTCAGAGGAAGGCCCTAAAAATTGTAAAAGACTCCAGTCACTCTAGTCATAGGGTTAGGCCAAGCGGTACCGGAGGGCCAAGTCTAGGTCCAAAAGTCTCCTGAGCAGCTTCTACCCCCAAGCTAGAAGACTGCTGAACAGTTAATAAAATGGCTACCTGGACTATTTGCATTAACACAAGTTTTTTTATGTTGCTGCCATTTGCTGTTTATTATCTATACATAGTCACTTTACCCCTACCTACATGTACATATTACCTCAATTACCTGTTTATTATCTATGCATAGTCACTTTACCCCTACCTACATGTACATATTACCTCAATTACCTGTTTATTATCTATGCATAGTCACTTTACCCCTACCTACATGTACATTTTACCTCAATTACCTGTTTATTATCTATGCATAGTCACTTTACCCCTACCTACATGTACATATTACCTCAATTACCTGTTTATTATCTATGCATTGTCACCTTACCCCTACCTACATGTACATATTACCTCAATTACCTCGACTAACCTGTTTATTATCTATGCATAGTCACTTTACCCCTACCTACATGTACATATTACCTCAATTACCTCGACTAACCTGTTTATTATCTATGCATAGTCACTTTACCCCTACCTACATGTACATATTACCTCAATTACCTCGACTAACCTGTTTATTATCTATGCATAGTCACTTTACCCCTACCTACATGTACATATTACCTCGACTAACCTGTACCCCTCGCACATTATAGCCTCGTCATTGTTATTTTATTGTGTTGCTTTCTTTTTACTTTATTTTGTAAATATTTTCTTAACTCTTATTTTTCTCAAAACTGCATTGTTGGTTAAGGGCTTGTAAGTAAGCATTTCACGGTAAGGTCTACTCTACTTGGCGTGTGTTGTATTCGGCGCATATGACAAATACAATTTGATTTGAGGTGGAAGCTGATTAGAGAAACATATTTCCCTCAGATTACACCGAAACAAAGAACTTGAAAACAAATCCAATTTTGATTAACACCCATATCTATTAGGTGAAATATGACAGTGTGCCATCACAGCAGCAAGATCTGTGACCTGTTGCCACAAGAAAGGGGCAACCAGTGAAGAACAAACACCATTGTAAATACAACCCATATTTATGTTTATTTATTTTCCCTTTTGTACTTTAACTGTGCAAGGCTATAATATTTTGTGAGGTGTAATGTTTACTGTTAATTTCTGATTCACATGCCAATTAACCCCTTTGGGGAGCGGGAGTGTAAGTTCATAGAACACAGAGGTAACTATGTCTGACGGAGCCTGGGGCCCAGTGGCTCCATTCACCTCTTCCAAGGGGTCTGGATAAGGCAATGGGCAGAGGTGACCACAATATAAATAGAACAATAAATAATTATACTTTTATGAGACCACCAAAATATATGGCATACTAGACCTTATCCTAAACCACAGAGGTGAAGCCCATGGGTTGTCTATTTGTGAGCCATAAGATGCAACCCTGTCTAACAATCAGGAGTCAGCCAAGCAATTAAGGCAGAAGGATAATGACTCAGCAGCCCAGCCACCGACAAGCGGCCCTGGAGAGCATGCTCATGATGTAAGAGGAGCCCAGTCAGCTCTTTCAGGGGAATGCCTTGCCAAACACTGACATAGGGAGAGGAAGAGAGAGAAACAGAGAGAGAGTAGGCTGTAAGGAGAGAGAGAGGGGAAAGGAAGGAGAGCGAGAGAGAGCGAGTAGGCTGTACGGAGAGAGAGGGGAAAGGAAGAGAGAGAAACAGAGAGAGTAGGCTGTAAGGAGAGAGAGAGGGGAAAGGAAGGAGAGCGAGAGAGAGCGAGTAGGCTGTACGGAGAGAGAGGGGAAAGGAAGAGAGAGAAACAGAGAGAGAGTAGGCTGTAAGGAGAGAGGGGGGAAAGGAAGGAGAGCGAGAGAGAGCGAGTAGGCTGTAAGGAGAGAGAGGGGAAAGGAAGAGAGAGAAACAGAGAGAGAGTAGGCTGTAAGGAGAGAGGGGGGAAAGGAAGGAGAGCGAGAGAGAGCGAGTAGGCTGTAAGGAGAGAGAGGGGAAAGGAAGAGAGAGAAACAGAGAGAGAGTAGGCTGTAAGGAGAGAGAGAGAGGGGAAAGGAAGGAGAGCGAGAGAGAGCGAGTAGGCTGTATGGAGAGAGAGGGGAAAGGAAGGAGAGCGAGAGAGAGCGAGTAGGCTGTAAGGAGAGAGAGGGGAAAGGAAGAGAGAGAAACAGAGAGAGAGTAGGCTGTAAGGAGAGAGAGAGGGGAAAGGAAGGAGAGAGAGGTGGTCTGTGAGACAGCTGAGCTGACAAGAATCCCTGTTGGTAGAGAAGCAGGGCATAATGATTCTATCAGCCTCCTCTCACTCCTTCTAAACCTTATGGGAGGTTAATAGGAGAAGCCAGCCCTCTGTAACTCTAACTTGAAGCTCCATATTGTAGCTAATTAAAAATGGATTCCCTTGATCTGAAAGCAGGAGCTATTAATAGTGTGGCAGTGCCTCCGTGACGAGGCAGAGCTACCTGGCTGCACCCACAGCAATCCTCTCAGGGCCTACTGTAGCATCCTACCAGACTGCAGCAGGGCCGAGATGGTTAGACACCAGACCAGGAAGAAAAAAATATGTTTATCTGGTTTATTCCTGATAATAACTCTATAATAACATAATCAACAGTATTGGTTTAAAATAACACTTTCCTATCATACTGAGTATGCTTACTTTCAGGTTAAATGTGAGTGTGTGTTAATAGCGAGTTAACACTGTCAACAGTGCAGGAGAGTTTTTGCCATTACTCTGGGTAAACCTACAATACCTTATAGATGCATAATTTGTCTCCAGTCACAAATTCAGCTACGTTGCAGAACACAAATAAATGCATTCTACAGTACAGTCTACTCAGAAGGCCTCTTTCTCCCTCTCACCAAAATGTGAATCACTCTCCCCTTCCCTCCCCACTCTCCTTCCGTGTCAGGAGGGGTTGGAGGCAGCAGCCTCTTCAGCAGAGGACAGAGTGGTAGGCCAGGCCTGCTGCTGGAGGGAGTGGGTCAGGTTAGCCTGCTCTCCACGCACCATGCTCCAGGGAAGGGGATATTTCCACTGTGAAATCAGATCCGGGTAGGGATGCAGTGGCTTAGTAACAGCTGAGAAACACACAGGCAACAGCAGACATAAGTCACCTTCATCTGCCATTTGGAATTAATAGCAAACCTACTGCGCAAGGTGAGGACGGCCTAGTCCATTGATCTGTGGAGAATGACCTTGACAGTGCATACTCATAAAAGCTAATAACCCTTCAAAGTATGTTTTGAAATATGATCAATACTCTTTGCGCAGACATATTGAATGAAAACGAGTTTCAAGTCAGTAGCAGGGTGTTCAACTATCTTGATTTGATAATGCAATGGGCTTTAACATAATCATATTCATAATACCTGGGAAACTGAAAGAAAGAGAGCTATGCCTTAAGTGGAATTGTGGCATATACTCTGTAATTGCAAGGCACTAATGTTACATAGCTCTTAGCCCATGACCTTAACCACCAGCTTAAAAACAAAGCCACTCAGACCTTCTCAAAACAGAAGATTTTTTATCAAATAAAGTAACTGTTGCTCACTCTTTCTGGATAATTTAATTCAAAAACAACCACTGTAACTGCATGATGAACCATGAAAAGCCTGGTGCTGGTTTGGTATCCATGGTGTTTGTGTGTGTGTGTTTGCCAAGTTCATGGTAACACCTAAGTTGTTTACATGCAAAAGAGTTCTCCATGGAGAAATGGCAATGCCATGACAACAACAAAGCACTCAAGATATGACTATGTGGGAGGCCTGAACACAATGCCACTCTTGAGAGAGGGTTAATGTACCCTTTATGCATGCACATAGCGAGTGAAAGCTTGTTCTCGAACCTCAAAGAAACATATTAGCCAAACAAGAATGACAAGACAGCTAATTAGTAGGGGTTTTTCCATTAGTGATACCACCTACATCCTGTCAACCAAGAGGCAGCTGGCCTCCACAAGTACAGAAGCTCAGCCAAGACTGTTCAAACATTTAATAAATGCAATGCAATCAAACATTTGAAACACCTAAAGAAGTGCAGGAATAAGGTTATTGGCGTTGGCCAGAGCATTAGGACAGAGAAAAGAGAGAAATCATAAATTAGAGAGTGAGTGTGGGAAAGGAGACAGGACAGTCAGACACATTGCAATGAAGTGGGCGGGAGACAGACGGATGCTTTTTTCATGAAAGAATGCTGAGGCTTTCTGACAGCTGGGGATTATATGCTGACACAAAGGCCTGGTTGTAGCGTCGCTAGCTAGCTTTCCGGTTAGCCTGTTACCCACTGGACTGGCTCAACTCCCTGACTTCACATGAAGCCAAGGCTACGCCACCATGCTGTACTGGGGCCTCACTGAGGGACTGACCACAACGCACAGAGCCACATTACCCACGGGGCTCCCTCTGCACGCCAACCCTAGCTCAGACACACAAAGCCTGGGGCAACAGTGTACAGCACAGCTGGGGATGGGTTATGCCCCACTGTGGGGGGAGGTCACCCCCTGGGGCACTCTCCCACTGACAAAAACAGTGTGAACAGGCAGTGGCTCGGGTGGTTGTTGTCCTTGATGATAATTTTGGCCTTCCTGTGACATCAGGTGCTGAAGGTGTCATAGAGGGCAGGCAGTTGTTGTGCAGACCACACCACCCTCTGGAGAGCTTTACGGTTGAGGGTGGAGCAGTTGCCGTACCAGGCTGTGTTACAGCCCGACAGGATGCTCTTGATTGTGCATCTGTATAAGTTTGTCAGCGTTTTAGGTGACAAGCCAAATTTCTTCAGCCTCCTGAGGTTGAAGAGGTGCTGTTGCGCCTTCTTCACCACACTGTCTGTGTGGGTGCACCATTTCAGTTTGTCTGTGATGTGTACGCCGAGGAACTGAAAATTTTCCACCTTCTCCACTGTGGATAGGGGGGTGCTCCCTCTGCTGTTTCCTGAAGTCCACGATCATCTCCTTTGTTTTGTTTACGTTGAGTGAGAGGTTGTTTTCCTGACACCCCACTCCGAGTGCCCTCACCTCCTCCCTGTAGGCTGCCTCATCATTGTTGGTAATCAAGCCCACTACTGTTGTGTCGTCTGCAAACTTGATGATTGAGTTGGAGGCGTGCACGGCCACGCAGTCATGGGTGAACAGGGAGTACAGGAGGGGGCTGAGCAAGCACTCTTGTGGGGCCTCAGTGTTGAGGGTCAGCAAAGTGGAAATGTTGTTTCCTACCTTCACCACCTGGGGGCAGCCCGTCAGAAAGTCTAGGACGAGGCTTGATGATGAGCTTGGAGGGTACTATGGTGTTGAATACTGAGCTGTAGTCAATTAACAGCACTCTTACGTAGGTATTCCTCTTGTCCAGATGGGATAGGGCAGTGTGCAGTGTGATGGTGATTGCACCGTCTGTGGACCTGTTGGGGCAGTATGCAAACTGAAGTGTGTCTAGGGTGGCCGATAAGGTGGAGGTGATATGATTCTTGACTAGCCTCTCAAAACACTTCATGATGATAAGAGTGCTAAGCGGCGGAAGTAATTTAGTTCAGTTATCTTTGCCTTCTTGCGTACAGGAACAATGGTGGCCATCTTGAAGCATGTGGGGACAGCAGGCTGGGATAGGGAGCAATTGAATATGTCCGTAAACACACCAGCCAGCTGGTCTGCGCATGCTCTGAGGACGCGGCAAAGGATGCCGTCTGCACCAGCAGCCTAGCGAGGGTTAACACGTTTAAATGTTTTACTCACGTCAGCCACAGAGAAGGAGAGGGGGCACAGTCCTTGTTAGCGGGCCGAGAGAATGGCACTGTATTATCCTTAAAGTGGGCGAAGAAGGTGTCTAGTTTGTCTGTAAGCGTGACGTCGGTGTCCGTGACATGGCTGGTTTCTTTTTATAGTCCATGATTTCCTGTAGACCCTGCCTCATACGTCTCGTTTCTGAGCCGTTGAATTGAGACTCCACTTTGTCCCTGTAACGGCATTTCGCTTGTTTGATTGCCTTGCGGAGGGAATAACTACACCGTTTATATTCAGCCATATTCCCAAACCTTTCTTGAATCTTGAAGCATGGGTTCCAATTGGTCAGAACAGCGTTGAATGGTTCTAGTCACTGGCACATCCTATTTGCGCGATGAGACAAGGACATCCCTACCGGCCAACCCCTCCCTGACCCGGGCGACGCTAGGCCAATTGTGCGTCGCCCCACGGACCTCCCGGGCACGGCCGGTTACGACAGAGCCTGGGCGCGAACCCAGAGTCTCTGATGGCACAGCTGGCCACTGCGCCACCCGGGAGGCCCCCATTGTAGGATTTTGAATTAATTTATTTGCAAATTATGGTGGAAAAAAAACTTTTGTTATTGACCAAATACTTATCACAATACTTTGTTATATACCCTTTGTTGGCAATGACAGAGGTCAAAAGTTTTATGTAAGTCTTCACAAGGTTTTCACACACTGTTGCTGGTATTTTGGCCCACTCCTCCATGCAGATCTCCTCTAGAGCAGTGATGTTTTGGAGCTGTTGCTGGGCAACACAGACTTTCAACTCCCTCTAAAGATTTTCTATGGGGTTGAGCTCTGGAGGCTGGCTAGGCCACTCCAGGACCTTGAAATGCTTCTTACGAAGCCACTTCTTCGTTGCCCGGGTGGTGTGTTTGGGATCATTGTCATGCTGAAAGACCCAGCCACATTTAATCTTCAATGCCCTTGCTGATGGAAGGAGGTTTTCACTCAAAATCTCACGATACATGGCCCCATTCATCCTTTCCTTTACACGGATCAGTCGTCCTGGTCCCTTTGCAGAAAAACAGCCCCAAAGCATGATGTTTCATAAAGCTACTATCTAGTGGAATTCGTCATCAAGCCTGGTAAAGAAGATAAATCAAAATGACTGCAGTTCCTCCAGAATCCCCTTCACCATGTCTCTGGTGATAACCAATCCACATTCTATTCCTGGAATGCATGTCACTAAATGGGTCAAGATCACAACGATACACTGTATATAGGACATCATTAACTAGACGCATCAGCACCGAAACATAGCTGCAGATAACTCACACACAGTGAAAGCACCCAATTTAAACCAATGCAAACTCGGACGTTGGATTTTATTGCACGTGTGCTTAGATTTGTAAAAAGTTAACGGAATCCAGAATGGAGGGGGTAGCTTTAGAATCTCCCTAAATGTGTGACATCATATACATCATTGACACTGGCTATCATCTAATGGAATTCTGGGATTTTAGGAGGTTTTTCTACCGACGGCTCATGTGTGAGAGGACAAAGACTCACGACTATAAAAATGAACCAGACCTAACGCAGCCAGTCTGGGCCATTGAGCACAGCAGCAGCAGTGACAGGAGGTGGGCCAGTGCCTCTCCCAGTCTGCCACCCTGCCCTGGGGCTCCACAGTCAACACACAGGGCCAAATGTGTTTGCTTTAATACCCAGGGACCCCATTAGATGAGACACAGACAGCTCAGAGATCAAACAGGGCAACCTCAAGGAATGGGGTCATGCAAACAAACTGACCCACCAGTGTTTATGATAGAAATGTCACCTTTAAAGGTGAAAGTAAAGAAGATGGCAGGTAATCTAGATACAGAGAGAGAATTTACCATTTGTCTGGACTATCTGGAAACAGTTATAGACTGTGATCAGTATTTGTGTTTATTTTAACTTCAATCAAGCCACAAGACAATGGTCGTATCCAAATACCCATACCAGCGTTCTAAATAGTATGCGAAAAAAGAAAGTGTTATAGTATGTGCAATTTCTAAAATAGTACTCTAAATTAGTAATCTAATGTGTGATTGTGTTGACTTCTGCCATTTGTTCATTTTGGTACAGTGAGTCAATTTATCTGATTATCAGCTGTTGTCAGACACGTGAGTCAGAAAAGACAAGTGAATTCTACTAGATCAAACGCCAAAATTAGTATGCAGTTTAAGTATGTAGTGCTTATGCAGACTCAGACCCTATTTCCTCATAGTTCCCCAGCGGTCAGGTTCTGTAGGTGAGCCAGGTCAGGGGATATTGTATACCCGCTGCCTTTATGATTTGATGTATGCAGAGCAGACAGACACAGGGAGTTTGAAGGAGTAATTAAAACAAATATGTTCTTTTCCGCTCCATTGGTGGCTATGTCAGTGTGTGGGGGGTAGGTGAGGGGGTGTGTTTGGTAAGGAGTGGGTTAGGGACACAGAATTAAATGATCTCAAACAACCCTGTCTCAACATTATAACATTATCAAGAGTCCAATACATGGTCTGTGGTCTGGGTCTCATTCACGTTGTCCGGTCCTCTGGCAGTCTCTATGGGGGTGCCACAGGGTTCAATTCTCGGGCCGACTCTTTTCTCTGTATACATCAAGGATGTTGCTCTTGCTGCGGGCGATTCCCTGATCCAGCTCTACGCAGACAACACCATTCTGTATACTTCCGGCCCTTCCTTGGACACTGGGCTATCTAACCTCGAAACGAGCTTCAATGCCATACAACACTCCTTTCGTGGCCTCCAACTGCACTTAAACGCTAGTAAAACCAAATGCATGCTTTTCAACCGTTCGCTGCCTGCACCCACACGCCCGACTAGCATCACCACCCTGGATGGTTCCGAACTAGAATATGTGGACATCTATAAGTACCTAGGTGTCTGGCTAGACTGTAGACTCTACTTCCAGACTCATATCAAACATCTCAAATCTAAAATCAAATCTAGAGTTGGCTTTCTATTCCGCAACAAAGCCTCTTTCACTCACACCGCCAAACTTACCCTAGTAAAACTGACTATCCTACCGATCCTCGACTTCGGCGATGTCATCTACAAAATAGCTTCCAATACTCTACTCAGCAAACTGGATGCAGTTTATCACAGTGCCATCTGTTTTGTTACTAAAGCACCTTGTACCACCCACCACCGCGACCTGTATGCTCTAGTCGGCTGGCCCTCGCTACATATTCGTCGCCAGACCCACTGGCTCCAGGTCATCTACAAGTCCATGCTAGGTAAAGCTCCGCCTTATCTCAGTTCACTGGTCACGATGGTAACACCCACCCGTAGCACGCGCTCCAACAGGTGTATCTCACTGATCATCCTTAAAGCTAACACCTCATTTGGCCGCCTTTCGTTACAGTTCTCTGCTGCCTGTGACTGGAACGAATTGCAAAAATCGCTAAAGTTGGAGACTTTGATCTCCCTCACCAACTTCAAACATCTGCTATCTGAGCAGCTAACTGATCGCTGCAGCTGTACATAGTCTATCGGTAAATAGCCCACCCAATTTACCTACCTCATCCCCATACTGTTCATATTTATTTACTTTTCTGCTCTTTTGCACACCAGTATCTCTACCTGTACATGACCATCTGATCATTTATCACTCCAGTGTTAATCTGCAAAATTGTAATTATTTGTCTACCTCCTCATGCCTTTTGCACCCAATGTATATAGACTCTCTTTTTTTCTATTTTTTTTCTACTGTGTTATTGACTTGTTAATTATTTACTCCATGTGTAACTCTGTTGTCTGTTCACACTGCTATGCTTTATCTTGGCCAGGTTGCAGTTGTAAATGAGAACTTGTTCTCAACTAGCCTACCTGGTTAAATAAAGGTGAAATAAAAAAATTAAATAAAAAAATTCAAGGTATGCGTTGCCAGAGTTGCTGAAAAACAGCTAAAATATTGAACTATTGAGCAATGTCTGTTGTGTGCACTATGTGTGAGTATGGTTGAATCTGCTTTCTAGGTGAATAGATGTATAATAAAATGGTCAAAAAAAGTGCTATCTAGAACCTAACAGGGTTCTTCGGCTGGCCCCATAGGAGAACCCTTTGTAGAACCCTTTTTCATTCCAGGTAGAACCCTTTCCACAGATGGTTCTACATTGAACTCAAAAGGGTTCTACCTGGAACCAAAAAGGGTTATCATAACCCTTTTGCAACCCTTTTTTCTAACAGTGTACAACAACACAACCACTCACGTAGATGAGTCCAGAGTAGTAGCGGTCCTTGAGGTTGTGCAGCACCGAGGCCTCGTTCAGGCAGGTGAGCTCGGCCATGTCTTCCACCTTGCTGAACTTGGGCGGGTTCATCTTCTGGATGTCGTCCTTATTGACAATGGCCTTCTTGCCATTCTCTGACAGTTCCACCACCACCTCCTCTCCCCGCTCCTCCTTGATGCTGGCCGCCTCAAAGCCATGACGCTCTGAAGGGATCCACACCACCTTCTTGGCTGTCCAGTCAGCCTGTGTGGCCGGGTTGTAGACGACAGCGCGGTCCACAAACAGGTACCGCTCCGGGTCCTCCTGCCCACTTCGATGAGCCATTTTGGGGGTACCAGAGCAAGAGTGGCACCTGGAAGAGGCAGAGACAGGCAGAAACTCAGTATAGCAACATATTTGTCATGATGTTAAGCACTCTCAGGCATTGCATTTATCAAGGTGACATTAAAGTTACCCCCTTTTCAAGTCTAGATGTAGCCAGCAGATCCGACCCGCTTGCTTACAGCTGCACTGGGTTTAGACAGAATTCCTGTGTAGATTAAGACACCATGGAGCCTGCACGAATATGGCTCGGGGAAAATGTACCTCAATCCAGGGATGAGAAATACATTGCACTCTGAGAATTGTCCCATTATCCCAACTGTTACACCAAGAAGATTGAACTACTGCTACGTTGTATCTGTACATGCAAAAATAGGCCTACAACGTCATTGTTATTTACAGCATAATTTATCACAAATTCCTCATCCAAGTAGATGTTTGCAGCCAAACATGGAAAGCAATTCCTCACTTCCAGGTAGAGTATTCAACGTGTTGAACAAATGTATTCAGAATAAAGTACAAAACAATTGTATTTTTTGTTGTTGTTGATTTGCCTTTGTTGACTCGTTTAATAACACGCGTTTTACGCTGACTTGACTAGAGCCACCTCGCGCGCTGGTGTAACGGTGTTGTGAATGGTACGCAATCGGTCCACACATGACAATCAACATAGACAATAAACATGTATTTATTAGATCAGCAGGTCCCTGAACAACCTATATCACTATTATAGATCACGTAGATTCAGATAGCTGCACGTTATCTGACATTTAACCACTTTGATAATAACATAAACCATCTGAAATCATGCAGCGAGCTGTACTGGTCAAGGGAGTCAATTTTGGTGTAACAACATCTCTAAAGTCATTATTTCAATTAAAATCTTCAATAAATATAAAGCAATATATGCCTTAAACATATTTTAATTCAACGTATCTGGGTAATCAATAGTCCTGAACGTAATATAGCGACATCATTGCAAGTACCTCCACAGTTACGCAATTTAGCCTAAATCCATCCAGCCGGACAGTCTTCAAGTTGCTAATAGAATTACAATTATTCCTCAAAGAGCTGGTAATTTACCTGGTGCTGTGACGGAAGAAACGAGGACAACTGTTCACAGGAATAGACCGACCTCCCTCTTTAATAACACTTTCTGCAACAACACAATTGATATTCAGGCATCTGTCTAGGCTTTGGTATGCAGCAAAGACACTGCCCCTACGGTTGGGCCCCTCAACCGAACAGATCTGACCGCTGTTACTCCGCCTACGATGGGTTGTGCAGACATGAATATTGACCAATAGATCAGCTCGTCCGAATTCAATAGCTCATTGTGATGCTTTACGTGCTATGTTTTCTACAGTGTTGATATCCTCTGACAAACAGACGTCTAATGATAAACAAATACAAATCATGTTTTATTCTGAAGCCACATGAGGTGAATATAGTATCTAGTTGTGAAAGTCTATTCACTGCACACGCCTACTAGATGCGGCTAAAACAGAATTGGATTCTCTAGTACCCTTGCCTCCTATTGGCTAAAAATAAATACCCCAGAGAAAACCAACTATTTTCAGAGGAATGATTTCTGGTCCATCGTTCCACCTGTTCCCGACACCGTCTTCAACCTGACCCTCAACATGAAAAAAAAAGTGTTCTAATCAATTTCCTTTCAATTAAATCCTTATGACCAGTGCATGAAATAACAATGCACATATTTGTTCCTTGTCATTAACACGCGGTTGATGCAAATAACGATCTAAAGGTGTTTTGTATGTTCATCGGGTATTGCATGGAGTGATATTTGACATGGTACAAATGTTACAATAAGCTACCACATAATAACTGGTTAGATATCATGATATGCAACACCCCCATCTTGTGTACAAAGTGGCGGGGCTTATTTGTACCATTCTCTTCCGGGAAATATAGGTCATTGTTGGTTTAAAGTCTATTTTCGCCATTATTCCACAAATATAGTTCAACCCTGTTCATGTCACCTGCATTGCTAATCTACTTTCTAAAGATTTAATACAAATTCATGAAGATGTTATCATATCAGGATTCCATTCATGTTGACCAAGCTTTATTATCAAATTGTGAACACAACTCACTGAACACGAGCTTGATTTTACATAAACATTTTATTACAAATGGAAATATTGATTAGTAAAGTGAACAAGTCATTGGTAATTAAATAGCCTGTCTCCATGATGTGGTGGTTGTGATAATGTTGATGTTTTATATCAAGGAGAAAATGACATAGTATCTGACAATATGTACAGTATTGTGTAACTACTGGCAACTTTAACGTCCTCCTCTCCATGCTGCTCCACCACGTTTTCCTCCTCCTCCTCTGCCTCCCCCTCCAGCACCAGCGCCGCCTCCTACTTTCTTCCTCACGCCGCTGGACTGCTCTGTGTCATCCCCCTCTTCTCCTCTGGGCCTCTTCCTCTTTTCTCCTTGTTCCTTCATTTCCTGAGAGGGAAAGAGGTTATTGCGACTGACCATAGAGCTATTACAATGGATGACGACATTGCTGAAAAGACACTGAGACTCACAATTCTGGCGAATCGCTGTGCCTCGCTCACTCTCTCCACCAGCATCATCACTTCCTCCTCCTGCGTGGGGAAGGCAGGCAGCTTCTTGCCAATCAGAGTTTCGATTCGCTGGAACAGCTCCACATCATACCTGAGAGGTCAATATGTCAACCAGAAGAAAATCTTTGGACGAAGTCACCAATTTCAATAAGATTGGTTGAGAGTGAGCATAAAAGGTGGCCCTTACTGTGTGACAAATGTGATGGATTTTCCAGACCGTCCTGCTCTGGCGGTTCGCCCCACTCTGTGGATGTAGTCCTGAGTACAAACACACGTGCTAAACTGACACTAAACTTGCTCGGTTGGGTCCCTCATTTGTGATAACATTGAAGAGACTAGACAGGGAGAAACATTCACACAAGCAAGACTGATACCTTTGAGTGAGTTGGGATGTCGTAGTTAATGACACAGTCTACATGTGGAATGTCCAGTCCTCTTGATGCCACGTCCGTCGCCAGCAACACAGAGCGAGACTTAGACTTGAACTTGTTCAGCGACCCTAGACGTTTGTTCTGACCAACAGAGAAAGACATTTATTAGTTATACATGCAGATTCCACTGATGTGTAAAACATTTGGAAGTGTTATAGAGTATGATATTTGGAGTGAGTATGTTGGTAGACAGTAGTGTGTTTGGATAAGGGGGGTACCTGACTCATCTGCCCATGCAGGGGGATGGCAGTGATGCCCAAGTTCCTGAGCAGCAGCGCCACCCGCTGGGCATTGTTACACGTACTGCAGAAGATCATGAAGGAGTTCCCAGCCAGCTCGTTGATGATGGACACCAGATAACAATCCTGGAGATACAGCCAGTTAACTTACAATCCAACACTAACCATACACAGCTTCTGACTTCTCAGAGACAAATTACCTTGATACCATTACAACATTAAACTTCAAGTACCTTGTATTTCGAGGGTATGAAGACATAGTACTGCTGAAGTTTTTCTACTGTTGAGTATTTGGTGTTAACGGCACACTTAACTGGATCCTTCAGAGCTGCTCTCTGCAGCTTTGCGACCTTGGTAAATATAGAAGACATAGAAGGGTTAGTGTGACAGGCCAGGTGTTAGGGATACTCTGACAAGTCTC
The DNA here is from genome assembly GCF_036934945.1 of Oncorhynchus masou masou. Classification (NCBI taxonomy): domain Eukaryota; kingdom Metazoa; phylum Chordata; class Actinopteri; order Salmoniformes; family Salmonidae; genus Oncorhynchus; species Oncorhynchus masou. The sequence goes on along the minus strand of NC_088225.1, from coordinate 12,313,101 downwards.
AAATGAAGATCTAAACGGAATAGATAACAGGGGCTATTACGTGGTTACCTTTTTGGTCATGGTGGCAGAGAAGAGGAACGTTCGTCGGTCTCTGGGAATAACCTTTAGGATCTTGTCCACCTCAGTCTCAAAGTCCATGTTGAGGATCCGGTCTGCCTCATCCATCACCAGGAACTTCAGCGCTCGCAGTGAGAAGCCTTTTGTGTTCTCTAAGTGGTCTATCAACCGCCCGGGGGTGGCTGTTATGACATACATGGTGAATACACAGTATCAACCAGGAATGCACTTAAAAGATGGTACCATATTATGCAACTGAAAGGGATGAAGTTATTTTCTCACCAATGACAATGTGAGGTTTCTTGGCCAGAACCAGGGATTGGGACATCATGTCAATTCCTCCAACTATAACAGCTGAAACAGAAAAAAAGACAAGCGAGTTAAAACAACAGTCACATGACACTTGAGTTCCATCAAATATGTTTCTACTCCTTCCGATGCCCATGTACCAGTCTTGACTCCGATGCTGGAGCCCAGGGCCTCAAACTGCTCTGCTATCTGGAAAGCCAACTCTCTGGTGGGGGTGAGTATGAGCGTGTGCAGCCTCTGAGCGGAAGCGAGGAGTGACTGCAGGATGGGCAGAGCAAACGCCCCGGTCTTCCCTGAGCCGGTCTCTGCTAAGCCAATTACATCCTTTCCTGAGATAGGAGAGAAGAAAGTGCATTGTGAGTGTACAGACAGACATGAGACCTTCCACCGAGAGGACAGGTCTTTACCAACCGTTTTATACACAAACAAACAAGAACATTCAACCACCTCCATCCAACTCACCTTGTAAGGCTACAGGTATGGCCTCTATCTGGATCTTTGTAGGAGTCTTCCATCCCAATTGTTCACAAGCTTCACACAGCACTTCAGTTACACCCTATATTAAACAGATGCATGCCATAGCAGGAATATGTAAACACGTTAGAATATGGAGTTTGTTACACATCTACACAAATCGCATGGCTGAATGCGCGCCCGATTTTTAAATGCCTGTCAATCACCACCTTCCGGAGACACCTGAAACCCCACCTCTTCAAGGAATACCTAGGATAAGATAAGTAATCCTTCTCACCCCCCCCCTTAATGATTTAGATGCACTATTGTAAAGTGGCTGTTCCACTGGATGTCAGAAGGTGAATTCACCAATTTGTAAGTCGATCTGGATAAGAGCGTCTGCTAAATGACTTAAATGTAAATGTACATCACATCATCTCACAGCTGTACCCAGCTCTCTGCCTGGTGAACCGTAGGATGCTGAACTGTATGTTGGTGGTTGAAAGACAGTTAACTTGCTAACTTATCAGCGGTAGGCTGGTTTGTTGATGTGCTCTTAACGTTAGCTCGCTTCCAAGCCGGCAAGCTTATCCACCATTTCCATTTAGCTAGCTAGCGTTACTCACCAGATCCTTGAAGGTCTTCACTGGCTTATCGTTTTCAGCGATATTAACGTTACTGTCATCATCACTACTAGAATCTTCATCCTTTACGCCATCTGTTTTTATCGCAACACTTTTTCCCGAGTCGTCCGCCATGCTTGTTTGCCAACGTGCCGTCTACGCTAAACTACGCATGTACGGAAATGGATAAGATTTCATGCTAGGATTTCTGGGACTTGATGTTCCCCGCTGAATTCATAAATAATTTCAATTAATTGCAATGTTTAGAACACATTCAGTTGTCAAACGTTGCAGATAAATGCCACGAATAGAGCTGATGTGATTATCCAACATAGTTCTTCCATCTGAATGATCCAAAACGTTGCATCCTGCAGAACTAGCCTGTTCATCACGGTGGTTTATTAATTTGTAGTCTGACTTATGAAAAGATGCTTAAAAAAAGATTGGGACTGAAAATAGTTAATTGAGTTTAAGTATTTATTTAGTTGCAGGTCTAACCATTTCAGACAAGCATATACACACTCATTTGGATTTTCCTACAAACACCCCCTTTCTTTCTTTGAAATCCATCACGTTTCTCAGTTCAACAATAAAATAAACATTTGACAGTCATAAAAAACACTAGCTTTTTCACAAAGATTGAGCCAAATTATCATAGCCATGTACAGTAAGTTGGTAGGGAGGAGATTCTAGTCTCATTGTGAAAAACAAAGCCTTTCCGCTTCATTTAGAGGAACCAATGTGTTTCTGAACAGCATCTGCTTGCTGGTATCACTAACACTTTCTTCATGACCCCTACTGTTCATTCCTTCTCAACACACCCACCCTTTCCACCCCGCAGCCGTTGTCAGTCTCAGAGGAGTCCCTCCATCTCCCTCATGAAGGCCTCATACATCTGGTCCTTGGTCTTCATGTTGGGCTGAGAGACTGGGCCCATCTGAGTCGGGTTGGCCGACCCCATGGGAGCAGCCATCGACTGCTGCTTCTGGCCTCCCACCCTTTCATCTCTTCTTCCTCTCTTTTCCATAGGCCCACCTCCGCTCCCGGCCCCTTTATCCCTGCGCACCCTCAGCGCCGTGGGCACGAAGCGGGTGACCTCTGTCTTGGGGTTGATGATCTGGGGTTTGGCTGAGATGGTGGCTCCGCCACTCCCCTGGCCTGTTGCCAGATTGCTGCCTCCGGCTGAGACAGAGGTGATGTTGGCCCGCTTCTCGATGGTTGGTGCATGGTGGTGGCTGGTGGGGTTTGCGCCCGATGGCGGGGCACTTGTCCCAGGGGGAGGGGGCATTTGCATCCCTGGACGCATGGACATAGGCATGGAGGGAGGGGGCAGCATGGAGGCATTGGGGTTGCTATGGGAGCCATCTGGGTTGGAGCCGGGTTTCTGGCGGTGGACGATGCTGGGGGGAGCGCTGAGTACGTTGGAGTTAAGCGGCGGGGGAAAAAGAGAGAGGGGAGGGGCAAGTTGGCGTGGGGGGCCAGATCGTGGTGGAGGGGGGATGCCTACAGAAAGCGAGAAGAGAGGAGATTAGAGTGGAGGGAAATCCTGCTTTATTCCCATGCTTTGGAGCCCAAAATACATTTTACATTCATTTTAGCTTGAGGTATGTGCCATGTTGACATATATTTTTATTACTGTTAACTTTGGGTACTGCTGAACTGTAGTTATGTTACATTTTTTTTGTATGTTTTGACAATGTTCTGTGTTTAAGGAGAAGGGATAAAGTCATATGTAATTCCAATTAAAGGCAACAAAAAAATCCACGCATCCACACATACCTGGGGGAGCTGGGGGAGGCAGTCTGGGTGGGGGTCCCCGGGGTGGAGGACCAGGAGGGAGGCCTGGAGGGGGGCCTGGGGGAGGGCCAGGGGGACGACCTGGTGGGGGTCCAGGGGGCAGTAGCCGGGGCATCGGTCCCCTTGGACCACCTAGCATACCAGGCGGCCTCAAAAACGGGGGAGCACCTTAGGATGACAAACAAGACATATCATATGGCATATCACATCATAGTGCTTTGTTTAAGTAATTTGATAGTAATGAAGCAACATCACACAAGATGACACTGTACTCCAATCATTACTACACATAAAACCAACTAACCGGGTGGAGGGCCGGGAGGCAGGCCAGAGGGCGGACCAGGAGGCCTCATTGGAGGAGCTGGGGGTGGTCCCAACGGTGGAGGCCCTGTTCCTGGTGGACCCTGCATGTGTAGAGGTGGTTGCTGTCCTCCCATTGGTCCAGAGGGTGGAGGCATGCGCTGATTGGGTATAAGATGAGATTGGTTGTCACCTGGTGGTCCCCTATCCTCGATGTCTGAGTCGTCAGAGTCAGTGTACTCCTCCTCAACTTCCTCTTCCTCCTCTTCGTCTTCAGGGATGGACTGCCCTGTAGACAAATAATAAAGGGGGATGAGTGAGAAAGGGATGAAGGAAGAAAGTATAACCTAGTCCCATGGAGAAATCATCCTCCAGCGAATACAAACCTCTTTAAAGGTCATTCTCCAAAATAGTGTCAACAATCCAATCATTCATCTGCATCACAAGTCCTGCTCAAGTGTGGTAGTGGTGTTGTGTGCAGACTGAAGATACAGTACCTGCCATCCTAAGCATCATAGCCTGCAGTGGAGTGATGGCCTTTTTCTTCTTCACAATCCTCTTCTTCTTGCTCTTCTCCCTGGGGGCTGAGGGGGGCATGTCTGCAAACCGCACACTGCGTCCTGCAAAACACATCACACAACCTCGTGTAAAACGCCATATCACAACACCAAGCAGTGCAGACTTGAAGACAGAACCCAACACACTTGGGGTGATCGATCAAGCACATATGTGGACAAGGCCCCGCCTCTCACCTGCATGTCTGTCCCCTCTGTCCTCCTCTCTGCCCTTCTCTCTATCGTCCTCCTGCCGGTCCACCATCATCCTCTTGTCAACCTCGCCTCCTTCATCCCTATCTCCTTCACTGTCCTCTTCAGAGTCGCTGTCGTCTTCCTCGCCATCCTCTCCATCACTCTCGCTCCCACTGTCCCTCTCTCCTCCCATCAGCATAGTGTCCAGGGCTTTCTCCATGTCAGAGGCCTGGTTGGACAGATCTGGTTGTAGGCAGAGAAAGGTGGATTTGGATAAGAAAGTAGAATGAAGCATATTTATTCCTCCTGATTCCATGTACAAACATGCAGTAGTGAGATGAGGTGTGTGTGCAGTACCTGCATCTGCTGCGAACTGGGCCCTACGTGAGGCGTACAGCACCAGGACCTGAGACGGTGGGGGGCCAGGTGGGGGACCTGGGGGTTTCCTACCAGGGGGTAACCGAGGGACGCCTGCCACCGCTGCAGACATGGAGGCACTGATCCCCTTACTGAGAAAGAGAGATATTACAGAGCAGCTGGTAGGGTTGTGGTATGGTCCACATGAATGATACTGAGACACTGTAAATTCAGGGGACTGCCCACCTAAACGAGGAGCCCTTCTTCAGGATGGAGGGAGGCTGGGCCCCAGGCAGGGGGATGTCCTGGATCAGGATGCTGGAAGGGGCGTGGGGCATCTCTGGAAGTGGGATGCTATCTACCTCCACCAGTTCAGCATTCTGGTTGACAGAGCGAGGAAGAGAAAGCGTGAGTAGTGAACAACAGCAAAAATTATGGCATGATCTCAGCACTGCTCGGTTTATCTGTGCAATTCATACTTGTTCATCAGCATAGCATACACACCTTGACTGAGTCGAAGTAGAGTGACAGCTTGCCGCGATTGCTCTCATAGTCCAGCTCCAGTTTGCGTAGCTCCTTGTAAGTGTCTGGGTTCTCTCTTTCGTACAAACGTACGATGCGCTCAAACGTCTCCCGTAGCTTCTTCCTCTTGTCTCTCAGCACCTTCTCATTCAGCAGCGGCTGCTGGACAGGGTTGAACTCTGGCACAGAAAAAAAACAGATAGAGAACAGATGTGAACAGGAGAGAATAAAATTATTAGCAAGATCCTTTTGGAAGACAATAAACGCACAACCTTGTTTAAAACCCATTTGCAATGGCTCACCCATTTCATCCAGCTTCTCCATGTCTTTGATGATCTGTCTGGGGTCCTTCATCTTCAGTACAGCTGTTCTCACCATCATCCTCTGCTTCTTGTTCTGTGGCGCAGCAAAGAAAAGCGCAGTGAGTTTTATAGACAGAACACAAAGTCAACCTGTCATTGACATTCAAATTGTCAGCCAAGGTCTTACCTTCTTCAGCTCCCGTTTCCTGGCCTCCTTCCCTGAAGAGGAAAACGCACCGCATTAGGTTTGATGTAGAAACTGTTACCTGACAGCTCCTCTACGTTGATGCATTTACTATTGTTCATAGTGCTGCTGAGCTCAATAAGACACTGAAATTATGTTCCTTTCAGATACATGGGATCCCCTGAAGCTTAAGTAACAATGGGTGTCCACTGATGTGTTCAAGCTCAAGTTGAGGTGAACGTATGATGTGAGCAGTCATGACGACGGAAAGGGTATGACGTTACTTACTGGCCTGGTCGGTGGGGTTCATGAACTTCCCACTCTTGGTGGAGGAGGTCGAACGTCGCCCCATGGTGATGGCGCGTCTCCTTCACCCTGCCAGGGAAGATACAGTATCAACAGAAAATAAACATCTATAAGTTATATTTCTAAGATAGCTGCTGAGATGGTGTGAATAAAACTAGGCTGCATTATACACTGCAATGGATATTCCACCCATGAGCCCCAGCCTGCTCTGCTCTTGCTGATCAAAAACATTTTGTGTGATTCCTAACCAATGGCTGTGCTGTGTAGGCCTATGGTGGCAGTTCAGAGGGAGAGTCAGGGGCTTCTTCCAAAAAATGCACTCTCACGGATGAACAGTGTTTCCCCAACCCTGGTCCTCCGGTACCCCCAACAGTACACATTTCTATTGTAACCCTGGACAAATCACACCTGATTATACTTGTCAACTAATCATCAAGCCCTCAATGATGTGTGTTTGTTAAGGGCCACAACAAAACTGTGTACTTTTGGGAGTATTAGAGGCCCAGGGTTGGGAAACACTGCTCTAGCCTATGTTCAGTTAAGTTTGAGAAGGAGAGCGCGAAGATGAGGAGGACCGGAGGTCAACTTTTATAGCTTGCTACTACTATAATTGATTTGATTAATGATGATGTAGGCCTACTTATCAGAGTTATTGACCTCACAATAAGCCAGATTTGAGTAACTTACAATGTGGTGCTGAAACGAAGCAGCGGCACAATCAATCGGAAAATGGACAGCTCATTGTGCTGAAAGTAGGCAAATTCGAGTAGGCAGAATTAATTTCAACATTCTTCATTTTAATTAGTTATCAACAACAAGAGGGCTTTGTGTTGGAGCCTATTGAAGAAATAAGAGGTAGGCCCACCTGGTTGGCAGACTCACTTAGGCTATAGGCTGCTATGTCAATACATTAGTTGGTCAATTCCCCCCATCCACTCTTTAAATAACAGCACTTCACTGACACAGAGGTAAGCTAAGTTAAAACCAAGACACGAATTGATGGGGTAGGAGACGGTATGCCATAAGCCAGCTTTTTATTGAAGAAAATGGCAGAAACGACTAAACAAATCTGATGATATAAAGTGATCTATAACAGTGCTTTGGTCCGCGCGATGCTTTATGCTAGAAACAAGCTGTAAAATATCCAGGAAAGACGTGACTCCGATGCATATGGGAATATCATTGTTTCTAGCATAAAACACACAAAATGTCCTTTGCTTGGGAAGTAATATAATTCTGTCACTATCAATTGATTAAGTTACTCACTTCCTATACAATATAAGATTTTTAAAACCAGGCAGCTTTTAGGTAAACACTTCTGACCTCTCGTTGGGTTGAGCTACGGAAGAAGAGTAGCGAGCAGTTAAAGCTGCCATTTTTCTGCGTCGGTAGGTCTACTCTGTCTGGGGTGATAAGTTAGGCCTAACTTTGGAAAACACCATGCTCAGATTCCTAATGAGGTCACAGATTGTATTACTTGCAAACAGGGGCAGTTTCATTGCAAACAAGACACATTGATTTGGCATTGGAGAAATATGATGAGATGAACACAGGCATATGTTCATTCTTAGCCTGTAATTTAAAAAATATTCATCTTTAAGGCTCTGGTCTGTCCAAGAAGTGAGTAAACGCTAGACATGTTCTCTGCTATCCACTTTGTTTTGATTATTATGTTGGCTGTAGGGGAGGGTCACTCATTTTTTGCGTTCAGGGAGAGTTTAGGTCAAATATATTTTGCTCTAGGGAGGGCCATCCATTTCCATTTCAGAGAGGTTCTTATTATAAATAACTTTCACTCTCGCTGCGATTAAACCAATAATGAATTGCCTTTTGACATTGTGCTGAGAAACATACTTGTACATACAAGTTCGTCTCCCAGCACAATGTCACAAGACAATTATTGGTTGAATAGCAGCTAGTCAGAAGTATACGTTAACTAGTCCCAACTAACAACCAACGTTAGCTGAATTAGCTAACAACGCTGTACAATTTATAATGTTAGCTAGCTATAGATTATGCAAATACTCGCCAATATTAATTCACTGAAATATTAAATAGTTAGTTAGCAAATTTTGTAACCAACGGTAGCTATATCACCAAAGTCTGCAGGTTTCACATCAGCATAACGTTAGCTAGCTAAATTAGCCAGTCAACTAGCTCGATGAACAGGTAACGAGAAAGCCAACTTGAATTGACTCTACCTTTATCCACGTGAAACTGTGGGCAGTGTGCCTTTCCCCTCTCTTACTTTCCAATCGGGTAAATGGTCAACTATAAATGTCGTTGCCTGTATCAAACTAATGTATGTGATACCCTTTTAGATCACACTGACATAAACGCTTTTGGCTAATTGATGCAGTTCACCATGTTTTGATTGCCGCGAGCTAGGGCGGAAGTCTCGTGTGAGATAAACCGGAAACGCCCCAAAAAAAGGTCAAACAAAATACGCTCAACCCCCCCCCCCCCCCCCCAGTGGCTGACCTAGTAGACTGCAGTTTTGCACTCAAAGTCTTTGCTTCACGCTTCATGTTTTGGGTGAACCTGCTACCTTTGCGACTGCTACTCTTACGAATAGCCTACGCTTCAACCAAGTTCATTTACAGGTGAGTGAGTTCCTTTTGCATTGTATTATACATATGTTTTGGGGTAGAATGGCGAGGTTACACCAATCTTAAGGCAAGATGACCTTACATAAATACGAACACTATTGACAGGGATGACCAAGTTAAATGCCCCTGCCTTGGGATCATTTATGCATTTGAACGTGTCTTTGTTTTGACAGAGGCACCACAGGTAGATAGATATGTTTGTTCATGCAATATCACGTCCAATGTCGTCTAAATGTTTTCAGCTGTCATATATTTTTTTTATATTCATGAAGGTGCTGAAGATCTGTACATGTAACTTTTCTCTTTCAATATTTGTAAACAAAGTCAGTAATGTCATGCCAATGGAACTTTTTGCTCCACTATAGTTTCTCCACTATTTTTGTATCAAGGTCTTTACCAGCCTTTGATACCATAGAGGTCATTTCTTCAGGTCTCCATTAGTGTGTAGCCTAATCTGTTTCTCATTTGTTCCCTTTAGGAAATGACAGATCTCGCACAATGTATCAGGTTATAGCATTGTTAGAATATTGTTATGTAATATGAAATCATTTGATGAAAGACACATTTTTTAGATAATTTTATTGACCATACTACACTACAGAATATTACCAAATAGTTATTTTAATAACTTCTCAATGTCCCCTTTCTCTCTTTCGCTCTCACTCTTCCTCTAACGCCGTATCAATTTATACTTAATTTATTTAGATTTATTCAGATGTTTCATCCTCAGAACATTACACCTATTTCTCTCCAAAAAGCCTTGCAGAATAGAAGTTGGTTTGTGGAGTGGGTTGACATCTAGTATGGGATTGGTCCATAGAATTCGGTGTAGGCAGCAATGATCCCAGCTGTGTCCATCATGTTCTCACACCAGTAGTTAAGCTCACACACCTCCCTCAGACTGGGAATGAAGGGGTTGGGCAGTTTCCATAAAATAGGAGGAAGAGGTGAAAGAAGAAAGGGGGAAGAAAAAAACCCAGATGAAAATCTGGATATTATCCAGTGTGAAGAAATAGGCTTAAATAATGAACATTTCACTTCATGATAACAACAGGAAATTCCCTGAATATTTGAGCACATTTCATCTTAAATGAAGTGGAAATTATGCTTGTTCCCATACAAACATTGATTAACAGCAAAACACATACACTGAGTGTACAAAACATTAAGAACACCTGCTCTTTCCATGATATAGACTGACCAGGTGAGAGCTATGATCTCTTATTGATGTCACTTGTCAAAGCCACTTCAGTCAGTGTAGATGAAGGGGAAGAGACACATTAAAGAGGGATTTTTAAGCCTTGAGACAATTGAGACATGTATTGTGTACTGTGTGTGTTCCATTCAGAGGGTGAATGGGCAAGACAGAAGATTTAAGTGCCTTTGAACAGGGTACCAGGCGCACCGGTTTGTGTCAAGAATGGCAACACTGTTGGGTTTTTCACACTCAATAGTTTCCAGTTTGTATTAAGAATGATCCACCACCCAAATTACATCCAGTGAACTTCACACAACTGTGGGAAGCATTGGAGTCAACATGGGCCAGCATCCCTGTGGAACGCTTTCGCCACCTTGTAGAAAACAACCTTGTGTGCCAGGCTATCAGATGACAGACAGGGGACAACAGAACAGTACTGTACCTCTCCAGCTGAGTCAGGGATAAGTCTGCAAGGGCAGTGCTGGCTCTCTTCTGTCGCACCAAAGTGGAGGCCAGGTCCTTCTTAACAAACACACCTGTAAGGTCATAGAACATATTCACTTTTTAAAACGAGAGAAATTTAAACAAGTGTAATCCCACTGCACTTAGAACAACCATGTTCAGTGCATCTACGACTGGTCATCAACATTACAGTACACACAATCAGACCCCTGCCATTCTGGTACTAATTATCCTAGTGGTGTTTCTTACCCACTCTTTTCTCACTAGCAAGCTTTGATGCAGTGGAGGTAGAGGAGTCTGTGTAGAGAGGAAACAGTATTGTACATGATTAATCATCTCGATCTGAAAACACAACGACTACATTATAAATTGTTTACATGTTTTATTTATTCTTTAACATTTATATGAAATGTCATTATTTATTTGATTATTTTCCTCATTCCATTTATGCTGAAATTCAAAAAATATTTGCACATTTTGCACAGGTGCAAAACCATGAGGAACGCTGTCGCTCTATCTCTGCTCTTACCTCCAATAGAGTGGCACACACATGCCAGAGCACAGAGGACAAGGATGGCCAAGGTCTTCATCTTTCTCTTTGCTGTTGGTTCACGATCTGGACGATCAACAAGTATGAGATTTAGACTGTTCTGTCTTGCTTGTCTTTCTTACCAGTACATGAACATCCACTCAGTTTATAGTTATGACCCTCACAATATCTTGAGTTTGTGATTGGTTGAGGAATCATGTATCATACACCCACAACAACAGCAAATGTACACTGGCACGAGTAAACAGACACACACACACACACACACACACACACACACACACACACACACACACACACACACACACACACACACACACACACACACATACACACACACACGTACACCCTGAATTCTCAAATAATTTTGCATATATTCTAAACATTCGAAAAAACATTCTACATTTATGCTTCATCATATTTTTTGGTGAGGTCATGCTTAAAAAAAACAAGATTTTTTAAAAACCCCATGAAAAAAATTGTGTTCCACCTTTTATACTTAACTGTTGTAATAACATATGTACTTGTCTCTAATAACTCCCACACCCACAGTGGGGGCTGAAATTTACACCCTTGATTAAGATGAAATAAATAATTATATTACTGAGTTAAATTGTTGCTCAAAAAATTTGGAAACGCTATTATCTTATACTAATAGACAGTGGTGGAAAAAGTACCTAATTGTAATACTTGAGTACTTGATACCTTATAAAAAATGACTAAAGTAAAAGTGAAAGTCATCCAGTAAAATACTACTTTAGTAAAAGTCTAAAAGTATTTGGTTTTAAATGTACGTAAGTATCAAAAGTAAATGTAATTGCTAAAATATACTTAAGTATCAAAAGTAAAAGTATGAATAATTTCACATTCCTTATATATGAAGCAAACCAGACGGCACTATTTAGATTTTTTTTACGGATAGCTAGGGGCACACTCCAACACTCAGACATAATTTACAAACAGCATGTGTGTTTAGTGAGTCTGCCAGATCAGATGCAGTAGGGATGACCAGGGGGTTTTCTTGATAAGTGAATTGGACAATTTTCCTGTTCTACTAAGCATTCGAAATGTAACACGTACTTTAGGGTGTCAGGGGAAATGGAACACGTACTTTAGGGTGTCAGGGGAAATGGAACACGTACTTTAGGGTGTCAGGGGAAATATAACAAGTACTTTAGGGTGTCAGGGGAAATGTAACAAGTACTTTAGGGTGTCAGGGGAAATGGAACACGTACTTTAGGGTGTCAGGGGAAATGTAACAAGTACTTTAGGGTGTCAGGGGAAATGTAACAAGTACTTTAGGGTGTCAGGGGAAATGTAACAAGTACTTTAGGGTGTCAGGGGAAATGGAACACGTACTTTAGGGTGTCAGGGGAAATATAACAAGTACTTTAGGGTGACAGGGGAAATGTAACAAGTACTTTAGGGTGTCAGGGGAAATGGAACACGTACTTTAGGGTGTCAGGGGAAATGTAACACTTACTTTAGGGTGTCAGGGGAAATGTAACAAGTACTTTAGGGTGTCAGGGGAAATGTAACAAGTACTTTAGGGTGTCAGGGGAAATGTAACAAGTACTTTAGGGTGTCAGGGGAAATGTAACAAGTACTTTAGGGTGTCAGGGGAAATGTAACAAGTACTTTAGGGTGTCAGGGGAAATGTATAAAATAAAAATTACATTATTTTCCTTGGGAATGTAGTAAAAGTAAAAGTTGTCAAAAATGTAAATAGTAAAGTAAAGTACAGATACCCACAACAATTGCTTAAGTAGTACTTTAACGTTTTTTTTTACTTAAGTACTTTACACCAATGCTAATACAATTCTTCAGAGAAAGAGATTTTGTTTAAAAGTAATACTATTTTTCTCAATAAAGGTAGGGGTAAAAACTATTGACATCCCTGTTTTCAATACCTTTCAATACCTCACCTTGCTAGGATAATGGCAATGGGGCATTTTATTTTATGAGTTGGAAAACATATTGGGAGTGATCTTAGACCATTCCTCCATACATAATCCTTCCAGATCCTTGATATCCTTCATCTGTGCTTATAGACTGCCCTCTTCAATTCAAACCACAGGTTTTCTATGGATTTCAAGTTTAGAGACTGAGATGGCCATTCCAAAATGTTGATTTTGTAGCCAATTAACACGTTCTTTGTGGATGTTGACGTGTGCTTGGGGTTAATGTCTTGCTGGAAGATCCACTTGCTGCCAAGTTTCAACCTCCTGGCAGAGGCAACCAGTTTGTGGATAAAATGTCCGTGTACTGGGTAAAGTTCATGATGACATTGACCTCAGCAAGGGCCTCAGGACCAGTGGAAGCAAAATAGCCCATAACATTCAAGATCCATCACCATATTTTACAGTTGGTATGGGGTTCTTTTCTGCTTATGCATTCTCAATTCTACGCCAAACCCACCACTGGTGTACGTGGCCAAAGAGCTCTATTTTCATGTCATCTGACCATAGCACTGACTCCAATACAAGTGCCAATGCTGTTTAGCAAACTCCAGGCGTCTACATTTGTTGGATGACATGAAAATAGAGAATGAAAATGTCCCAATTATTATTTTTTGCATACAATACAGCTCAGTATTTGAATTATTTATTTTATACAGTCATTTTCGCTCATCTTTATCAAGGGTGTCAATAATTTCATACCCTACTGTATAAAGACACTCCTTTAAATGTGCAGTACCACCAGACAACCTCAAGAGGTCCGAGTTTTACAGCATGCCCACACGACATCCTATTCAAACCACGAACTAACTACTGGTTGATAAAACCATATGATACTATTTGAACAAGAAGAGAAAACGCCACCCGTCATTTTGTGACAGACTTTTGATCAGAGGTTTTGCTTTTTTTATAACAAACCACCGTGATTTCCTATATGAAGAAACTGAACGCAATTTTTCGATTGATTGTTGATTGTGTATTCATGCACCAGTAATACACATGGACGGGAATATCCAGGGCCTGTATGGAGCATTGATAGGCATATAATAACTAAAACACATAAATTGATCAACTACTGAAGTAGAACAAAATTCTATTCTATTCGGGCTCCATTCTATTCTGCTCCATTATTTTATATTCTGCTTCATTCTATTCTATTCTGCTCCATTCTATTCTATTCCGCATCATTCTATTCTATTCTGCTCCATTCTATTCTATTACTCGTTACCTTTTCCCCACTCATGTTCAACTTCTTAATTAAGTAGCATATTATTGCTTGACAGCATTGCAGAATGTAGCGTTATGTAAAAACCTCAACTCTTAAGGGAAATTTCCCTCTATATTTTGCGCTCTCAGTTTCTTTCCAAGTCGGACTTTTGGGCCGCTGAAGTGGCCCCAAATTGCGGGGTGCAATTTCAGCGTCTGGGTCAGTGCTGGTGTCGTTCCTCCATGTAGGGACAAAGTTCAGAAATCTATCCTAGCAAAGCCTTAATTATGAACATTTTGGTTCTGCAGAATCACAAAAAAACATCAATGTGATTGCCCATTCGTGGGCAGTGGTGAAAAAAGTACCCAATTAACACACTTGAGTAAAAGTATAGATAGATACCTTAATAGGAAGTTACGCAAGTAAAAGTGAAAGTCACCCAGTAAAATACTACTTGTGTAAAAGTCTAAAAGTATCTGGTTTTAAATGTACCTAAGTATCAAAATTAAATTGAATTGCGAAAATATACTTAAGTATCAAAAGTGAAAGTGTAAATAATTTTAAATTCCTTATAATAAGCAAAGCGCACGGCACCATGTTCTTGTTTTTAAAATATACGGATAGCCAGGGGCACACTCCAACACTCACACATTATTTACAAAAGATGCATTTGTGTTATGTGAGTCCGCCAGACCATAGGCAGTAGGGATGGCCACGTGTTCTCTTGATAAGTGCCTGAATTTGACAATTTTCCTGTTCTGCTAATCATTCAAAATGTGGGGATGACTTTGGGTTGTCAGGGGAAATGTATGGAGTAAAAAGTACAATATTATCTTTAGGAATTTAGTGAAGTAAAAGTTGTCAAAAATATAAATAATCAAGTAAAGTACAGATACCCCAAAAAACGACTTAAGTAGTACTTGAAAATATGTTTATTCAAGTACTTTACACCACTGTTCGTGGGTGTGCCATGACCAGATCCAGTGTCCTGCTTGTGTCTCTCTCGTCTTCTAGAGACTGACATTCACTGTGTTCAGATGACCTCGGGTTTTTATGGTAGGGCAAGGAGCTGTGTCTTGTCTACAAAAACAGTGACCAGCTGACTACTTATTTTTGTATGTGACCTGGAAATGAACATTTTCTATTGATACCATTGATGCTCCCATTTACAAAAGTTAGGGAGAAAACTACCAAAAATATATACATTTACATCCCAAAAGTGGAAGATGAGGCCATACAAACTATTGGATAATCAAACAGATAGTAACTGACTTTGAACATCATTTACACTTTACAGTTTAAAAACAGGTGCAAACGTTGTCATGCTGGTGCAAAAATGTAGCTTCCCATAGCCTTTATTGTTTCCACACTACATTTTTCTGGTTTGTTGCTACCACACTGGTCAAACTGGGACAGCTATTAGCGTTCACACATCTGCTCCCCATTCAAAATCCTATTCAGCTGAAATTTGGTAACACGTGGAACCAAATGAGGTGGAATTCTGTAACCCACAAGTAAGGTTACTAAGCCCCCCTGAGGAATATCGTGACACCATAGGATTTAGACAATGAATGTAAGAAACTCTTCAAAAACACTTTTTAATGCATATAGATACATATGGGTTGGATGAAGACTGTTGCCTTAGTGTGGATGGAAAAATGGAACAATGGAGTTGGGTGTGAAGCTAATCTTCACAAACACAGGTTTCTGAAAGCAGTTATTCTTTGAGGGTGTGGTGATTGTGAGTAGGCTATAAAGTTATACCATAAATGGAGCTTGAATTATATAAATACGCAAGAATATTGCTCACTATATTCGTAACTGATTTACTGATATGTTTTCATATATTTGTCACATCTCTTTTACATTTACATCACCGAACCAATATCCTGTTACGTAATGTCAGAGTGTGTTGAATGAGCGTACAGTAAATCAATAGCAGGAATAATTGCTATGATAAGATGGACAGGGACTCAGAATCCACGGCTCCCCGTCGTGCCTGGATTCCTGGCTCCAAAATATCTCTGATAGGCCAGCTGGTAACCATAGCGATGGGCAAAGAAGCGACAGGGAGAGTAGTCCTCACATGCCTCCGAGCGCCTCTCCGCTGGAGACTTCATTGTTCTGAAACACAGACACAAGTCAACTACAATCACAGTCAACCATTATGAAACACAGGTAAACAAAGAACACAGAGGCCAACAGTGCCTTCAGAAAGTATTCATATTCCTTGACTTTTTACACATTTTGTTATGCTACAGACAGAATTCTAAATGGTTTAAATTTATATATTTTTTCTAAAAACATGTTTTTAGAAATGTTAGCAAATATATTTGCATTTAAATACAAAAATATCAATTTACATAAGCATTCACATCCTTGAGCCAAAACATGGTCACTCAGGAACATTCACTGTCTTCTTGGTAAGCAACTCCAATGTAGATTTGGCCTTGTGTTTTAAGTTATTGTCCTGCTCTCAGTGTCTGGTGGAAAGCAGACTGAATCAGGTTTTCCTCTAGGATTTTTTTTACTGTGCTTAGCTCCATTCCGTAAATGTTTTATCCAGAAAAACTCCCCAGTCCTTAATGATTACATGCATACCCATAACATGATGCAGCCACCACTATACTTGAAAATACATGGAGTGGTACTCAGTAATGTGTTGTATTGGATTTGCCCCAAACATAACACTATGTATTCAGGACAGAAAGTGAATTGCTTTGTTTTTCAGTATTACTTTAGTGACTTGCAAACAGGATGCATGTTTTGGAATATTTGTATTCTGTACAGGCTTCCTTCTTTTCACTTTGTCAATTAGGTTAGTATTGTGGAGTAATTACAATGTCCATCCTCAGATACTCCTATCACAGCCATTAAACTCTGTAACTGTTTTAAAGTTACCATTGGCCTCATTGTGAAATCCCTGAGCAGTTTCCTTCCTCTCCGGCAACTGAGTTAGGAAGGACGCCTGTATCTTTTGTAGTGACTGTGTGTATTGATACACCATCCAAGATGTAATTAATAACTTCACCATGCTCAAAGGGATATTGAATGTGTGCTTTAAAAACAGAAAAACAACATCTACCAATAGGTGCCCTTCTTTGTGAGGCATTGGAAAACCTCCCTGATCTTTGTGGTTGAATCTGGGTTTGAAATCCACTGCTCGACTGAGGTACCTTACAATTATCTGTATGTGTGAGGTAAAAGAGATGAGGTAGGCAATCAAAAATCACGTTAAAACCAATTATTGCACACAGAGTCCGTGCAACTTATTATGTAGCTTTTTTTAGCACATTTTTACTCCTAAACTTATTTAGGCTTAACATAACAAGGGGTTGAATAGTTATTGATTCAAGACATTTCAGCTTGGACATTATGGGGTATTGTGTGTAGGCCAGTGATCATGTGTGTGGTACCTCCTGTAAGTGCTGCCTCTTGATGGAGTGTTGTAGGCACTTCCCCTCTGTGGACTCTGTGGCTTGATGAATGAGTTGGCTCGGTATGGACTGACAAACACATCTGGAATGCAATGGAATTAAATGAAACCATTTTATTAGAAGAAATTCTCAACAGGGGCGGGCATATAGATTTCAGTGACAAAATCATATTGAATTCACAGAATGGCCTAGTTAGTCTGGAATTCTAAATCAGATGAAATAAAATACAAAAAATATACAAATATAGTGTTTTTATAATACATCAAATGTGTGGGCATGTTTTACTGCCATAAGAAACTGAAGGTCAATCACCTTCAAAGGATTCCGTGCTTTCTTGAGAATCTGTGGAGAAGAAGGGGAAAGTTATCCGTGACTTATCACTGTAGATCACCAGGTTTACTAAAAACATTCTGAATTGACGTAGTGTTGATTTGTAGTAATGTACCGTAGCAGACGCAGAGAGAGATGGTGACACACAGGGCCACACACTGGAGGAGAGTCCTCATCCTCACTCTGGCGGTCTGTCGGTCTCTTGGTCTGCTGGAGAGAAGACATGTTCAAATGTGTCATAATACCACCACCACTATGAGAGAAAGAAGGCATGGAGGGAGCGCATGACGTTACTGTACGTTAGGGACTGTGACTGAGCTATAAAACAAGTGAACTGGCGGTAAAGATTCTACATGGGTCTGTATGTGGGTTCATGTACATGTTAGCGCAGCCCTAAATCCATTGACTACACACTATTTCTCAATGTCAACCAAAATAGTAATATCTAGGCCTATACATGTATGTATTTCTAGAGTAGAGGGCAAAACAAATTCCCAAAACCAATGCTATTTTTGTGTGACTGGATTTTAAGGTCCCTCATGTGATGTACAGACAGGAAGTACAGACAGAGTTTCTATGGGCATACGAGGGTGTGAAAAAGTATTCATCCCCTTTCTCATTTTCTCAACTTTGGAATATTTATGTTACTGAATGTTATCAGATCTTCAACCAAAACCTAATATTAGATAAAGGGAACATGAGTGAACAAATGACCAAAAATTTACATTCATATTTAATTTATTTCATAAATAAAGTTATGTAACACCCAGTGCCCTTGTGTGAAAAAGTAATTGCCCCCTTACACTCAACAACTGGTTGTGCCACTTTTAGCTGCAATGACTCCAACCAAACGCTTCCTGTAGTTGTTGATCAGTCTCTCACGTCGCTGTGAAGGAATTTTGGCCCACTCTTCCATGCAGAACTGCTTTAACTCAGCAACATTTGTGGGTTTTCAACCATGAACTGCTCGTTTCAAGTCCTGCCACAACATCTCAATTGGGATTAGGTCTGGACTTTGAGTAGGCCATTCCAAAACTTCAAATGTGTTACTTTTTAGCCATTTTCATGTACATTTTATTGTGTGTTGACCCAGCTGCACTACAGCTTCTGCTCACAGACGGATGGACTGACATTCTCCTGTAGAATTCTCTGATACTTAGCAGAATTCATGTTTCCTTCTATTATGGCAATTCACTCAGGTCCTGAGGCAGCAAAGCATCCCCAAACCTTCACACTACCACCACCATGCTTGACCGTTGGTGTAAGGTTCTTACGGTGGAATGCAGTGTTTGGTTTTCGCCAGGCATATTAGCACCCATGTCGTCCAAGAAGTTATACTTTTGACTCATCTGTCCTTAGAACAGTCTTCCAAGAGTCTTGATTATCATCCAGGTGCTTCCAGGTTTTTTTTGGCAAACCTGAGTCAAAGTTTTGGACAGATCCCATTATGTCTGGCAAAAACCAAACACACACACACACACACACACACACACACACACACACACACACACACACACACACACACACACACACACACACACACACACACACACAGTGACCTTGCCAGTTTTCTGACACCTGTACAAATAGCCATCCCAGATGTCAACAAGACCCCAACCTTCCGAACAAAACCATCCATGTGCCCCATGGCAGACCCTCTCTGTCGTCTCCTGTGTTTGTAGGGTTTGGATGACAACCTGGTACAACGCCCCTCCTTTACATACCCAACGGCACACGTCACCCCTCCAGGCATGGGGCACAGCTGGCCCACAGGGAGGGAGCTCACAGACCTAACAGGCAAAATGGTTACGAGGATATCAAGCAGTGGGTGTGTGTGTGTTAGTGAGGTGCTGACAGCATCGTCTGCAGCCTTTTATGCGTGTCTGCAGCCTGGAAGGCACATGCAGGATGCTACTCACCCACAGAACTGCACCACCAGGCTAATGACCCCTATTCACTCAGCACTCAGTAGCACATCAAACAAACTGGACCCATGCATCTCACTGTATTACTATTTTAATGGATAAAAGTCTGTTTGTTTTGTTATTTACAGTTACACTTCATTCTCGGCTGCAAAAAGTGACAGCCAGTATTTACACCTAAACATTAACCTACTTTATGGGATTTCTGTTAGAGTTAAGTCAAAGTTACCTACATCAAATGTATATCTTGTTTTTAGTATATTGTGGATAGTATATTGTTAGGTAGCTATAAACCTATGAGATAGTTGTACTTACCCTAAGAATGTAGTTATGGTGTCAACTCTGTTGGTAAAGTTTCTTCCACAATCTCTCTCTGTCTTTCTCTCTGGTTGATATTTCTTTATTCTGTATAGCAAGGCTTATATACTTTTATACCTCTTCTCCCCCCACCCGTCTGTTTACCCCTACTCCCTCTTTCTCAGCCCTCCCTCTCTCTTTCTCCTCCCTTCCTCTTACTATCAGCCCATTCCACCTCCTCAATCAGACCACACTTAACTCACTCTCTCACTCTCTCTTCTATAAACATACTCACACGTTAGCTGAAAAACAGATTATGGAAAGGTGGAGTGGAATGAAGCAAAACAGACAGGGTGTAAACAGAGAACGAGAGCGGGATGGAGGAGAGGAATAGAGAGGAAGGCCAGTAGCGGAGTTACCTGCTCTATCACAGCCACCTGACAATATTTACTGCTGTTTACCAACATGACAGCATGGCATGAAAAGAGCAAGTAGCATACAAACTCCACACGGACTGACTCCACTATTTATCATCAACACTTTATGAAAATGTCATGTAGAATTTTGACTATAGTGCCAGTCCTTGTCCTTTCATGTTTTTGACTGCCAAAGTGTTCTTAACTGCATAGTGGGGTGATGCATTTATTATACTAATCATATCTAGGACTATTTGAGTATAGTTCTACAGTTGGTTGTATGTAATAGCCACTTTAGATTTCAGCTCAGATGAGAATATAAATCCCTTATGCAATCTCACTTATGTAACCTCATTCACACCCCTTGACTTTTCCCACATGTGATTGTGTTACAGCCTGAGTTTAAAATGTATCAAATGTAGATGTTTTGTCAGTGGCCTACACACCACACCCACAATGTCAAAGTGGAATTATGTTTTTGAAAATGTTTACAAATTAATACAAAATGAAAAGCTGAAATGTCTTGAGTCAATAACTCGGACTAAATAAGTTCAGGAATAAAAATGTGCTTAACAAGTCATGTAATAAGTTGTAATGGACTCACTCTGTGTGCAATAATAGTGTTTAACATGATTTTTGGATGACTACCTCATCTCTTTATCTCACAAATACAATTATCTGTAAGGTCCCTCAGTTGAGAGGTGAATTTCAAACAACGGTTCAACCACAATGACCAGGGATGTTTTTTCCAATGCCCCGCAAAGAAGGGCACACCTACCACATTGGTAGATTGGTGAATATCCCTTTGAGCATGGTGAAGTTATTAATTACACTTTGGATGGTGTATCCATACACCCAGTCACTACAAAGCTACGGGCATCCTTCCTAACTCTGTTGCCGGAGATGAAGGAAACCATTCAGGGATTTCACCATGAGGCCAATGGTAAAACAGTTGTGATAGGAGAAAACTGAGGATGGATCAACAACATTGTAGTTACTCCACAATACTAATCTAATTGACAAAGTGAAAGAAGGAAGCCTGTACAGAACACAAATATTCCAAAACATGCATCCTGTTTGCAAGACAACGTGGCACATTACTGAGTACAACTCTCCAAATGTTCAAGCATAGTGGTGGCTGCATCTGTCACGACTTCCGCCGAAGTTGGCTCCCCTGCCTGTTCGGGTGGTGCTCGGCGGTCGTCGTCGCCAGCCTACTAGAAGTTGGCTCCCCTGCCTGTTCGGGCGGCGCTCGGCGGTCGTCGTCACCGGCCTACTAGAAGTTGGCTCCCCTGCCTGTTCGGGCGGTGCTCGGCGGTCGTCGTCGCCGGCCTACTAGAAGTTGGCTCCCCTGCCTGTCGTCGTCACCGGCCTACTAGAAGTTGGCTCCCCTGCCTGTCGGCGTCACCGGTCTACTAGAAGTTGGCTCCCCTGCCTGTCGTCGTCACCGGCCTACTAGAAGTTGGCTCCCCTGCCTGTCGTCGTCGCCGGCCTACTAGAAGTTGGCTCCCCTGTCTGTCGTCATCACCGGACTACTAGAAGTTGGCTCCCCTGCCTGTCGTCGTCACCGGACTACTAGAAGTTGGCTCCCCTGCCTGTCGTCGTAGCCGGCCTACTAGAAGTTGGCTCCCCTGCCTGTCGTCGTCACCGGCCTACTAGAAGTTGGCTCCCCTGCCTGTCGTCGTCACCGGCCTACTAGAAGTTGGCTCCCCTGCCTGTCGTCGTCACCGGCCTACTAGAAGTTGGCTCCCCTGCCTGTCGTCGTCGCCGGCCTACTAGAAGTTGGCTCCCCTGCCTGTCGTCGTCACCGGCCTACTAGAAGTTGGCTCCCCTGCCTGTCGTCGTCACCGGCCTACTAGAAGTTGGATTACTCATATGTTACGTGTGTATGTTTTTCGGTGTTCGTGCTCTGGACCTGGTAACCTGTGTGTTGTGTTGGTCCACATTTTCCTCGCCCTGTGTTGTTGGGCATTATTCTCAGTGCGATATTAAAAGTGCACGTCGTCCTGTGGAACTATATGCTATCTGCGCCTGATTCTTCCCTCACGCACCAAGTTACCCGTGACAGCATCATGTTATGGGTATGCTTCTAATCTTTCAGGACTGGGGAGTTTTTCAGTTTAAAAAATAAACAGAACGGAGCTAAGCACAGGCAAAATACAAGAAGAAAACCTGGTTCAGTCTGCTTTCCAACAATTCACCTTTCAGCAAGACAATAACCTAAAACAAGCCAAATCTACACTGGAGTTGCTTACCAAGAAGACAGTGAATGTTCCAGTTTTGACTTAAATCTACTTGAAAATATATGGCAAGACCTGGAAATGGTTGTCTAGCAATGATGAACAACCAATTTGACAGTGCTTGAATTTAAAAAAAAATTATATTGGGCAAATGTTGCCAATCCAGGTGTGGAAATCTCTTATTATGGTTTTCACATATAGTCCTCTTTAAAATAACCTATATCAGTCCTCTTTAAAATAACCTATATCAGTCCTCTTTAAAATAACCTATATCAGTCCTCTTTAAAATAACCTATATCAGTCCTCTTTAAAGTGAACTCAGGTAAAAATGTTTAAAGAGCTAGATTTCAGTTCTCGTTGTATTCACACTGCCCTTGCCTTTGAATGAGGACTCAGCTGTCTGTTCACTGCCTGTTCACTCCGCTACCATCCAGAAGGCGAGGTCAGTACAGGTGCATCAAAGCTGGGGCCGAGAGACTGAAAAGCAACTTCTATCTCAAGGCCATCAGACTGCTAAACAGCAATCACTAACTCAGAGAGGCTGCTGCCTACATAGAGACTCACTAGTCCCTTTAAACAATACCACTTTAATAATGCTTTCATATCTTACATTACTCATCTGATATGTATATACTGTATCTTAAACCATCTATTGCATCTTGCCTATGCCGCTCGGCCATCGCTTATCCGCTCATCTAACCACTAGGCTACCACTAGGCAGGGTAGCCTAGTGGTTAGAGCGTTGGACTAGTAACCGCAAGGTTGCAAGTTCGAATCCCTGAACTGACAAGGTACAAATCTGCTGTTCTGCCCCTGAACAGGCAGTTAACCCACTGTTCCTAGGCCGTCATTGAAAATAAGAATTTGTTCTTAACTGACTTGCCTAGTTAAATAAAGGTAAAATACAAAAATGTATATGTACATATTCTTATTTCATCCCTTTAGAGTTGTGTGTATTAGGTAGTTGTTGGGGAATTGTTAGATTACTTGTTAGATATTACTGCACTGTCGGAACTAGAAGCACAAGCATTTCACATTAACATCTGCTAACCATGTGTATGTGACCAATAAAGTTTGAATTTATTTGAACTATTTTTCCAGTTCACTTCACCTATTTTGTGGTCCAAATCCCCTTTGCATTCTCATTGCTATGTTTAGAAAGGAACCAAGGTCTTTTTCCAACATTCCCTCAGTGCCCTGTGGGTTTTACAACCTGCAGATTAAGCCATTCCACATCAGAATGTGTTATTGGAAAGCTAGATATACTCTACCATATACCTACTTACATTTTGGAAGCTAATAGATAGCATTTAGTTAAAAGGTGAGACATAATAAGTATAATCAGAAGATACTATTAATATGCACATTTGATTGGTAACAGAATAAATAGCAGAATAATAAATGCAGATTAAATAATGCTACAATTGGAAAATGTACACCTAATGTAGGCTACTGCTCCTTTAAGAGCTAGAATACATTTTGAACCTTATGTTGTGATTCTTCCCATGTATGGTTTTGTCTTCCTACACTATTCAATCCCCACAATCGATCAAACCGTTTGTGAAGCCCTTTTAGCCTACAGATTACATATTCAAAACAAATAATCTGAACTAAAAACTCCACATATATTTTGGAACGTCTGTGCATCCTTGACAGTCGCTAAGCAATTTCCAAAAACCGCACGCACACGTATTTTCCGCGAA
Source organism: Oncorhynchus masou masou (assembly GCF_036934945.1). Classification (NCBI taxonomy): domain Eukaryota; kingdom Metazoa; phylum Chordata; class Actinopteri; order Salmoniformes; family Salmonidae; genus Oncorhynchus; species Oncorhynchus masou. Next base: position 12,288,813 of record NC_088225.1, on the reverse strand, counting down.
CATGCCCAACATTATTTTCTTTCTTTTGTGGCAGCAATGTGAGTTGCTATGGCAAGGTAGGTTAGTGTGTGGTGCGGGATTAATTACAAGCGAACCTGTGGAGTTTTGTGTTCACATTGCCCTAAAAAGGGGAACCGGACCACGGAATTCAAGCGAACTGAACTCTCAGTTTCTCTTCGGGGCTTATTTGAGTGGTCTGAGTTCCTTTGGAGTGTTTTTACTGCACACAAAGTTAAGCAAACCGCACTAAATTCACAACAATTGACTGAAAGGGACCAAGGGTGAAACACCCTTAAAAGAGACTTACCCAGAAAGACTCACAGTTATAATCACTGCCAAATGTGCTTCTACAAAGTATTGACTCAGGGGTGTGAATACTTATGTAAATGGGTTATTTCTGTATTTTCATTTCAACAAATTTGAAATTAAAAAGAAAATCTTAAAACATTTTCACTCTGTCATTGTGAGGTATTGTGTGTAGATCGGCAAGAGAGATAACATCTATTTAATCCATTTTGAATTCAGGTTGTAACACAACAAAATGTAGAATAAGTCAAGGGGTATGAATACTTTCTGAAGGCACAGTCAAAATTAAGGCAGGGGCGTAGGCACAGGTTGTCACACAGACGTTTGGTGCTCTGGTTCATACAGGGTTAGTGATGTGGTCATATTAGGGTTACAACACTGGGTATGAGCAGTCGTGCTGAAGTTGAATATCTAATGGCAAAATTAAAGATCCTATTTCCTTCTACAAACATCAACAGGAAGGAGAGAGGCTGAAAGAAAAGGGAGAGGGATCATAAGAGAGAGAGAAATGCAACAAGACAAACATGAGAGGGAGCATATGTGTGTATTTATGTTATTTTTGTCTTGCTTTCACTGATATTTATATTTATTTAAGAGCTTTGGAACACGGCCAGCTCATTACAGTGCCAAGATAGTCTTGTTTGATTTAGATATTTTTTTCAAAACATCTAGGGGAGAGACAGCAAGACAGAGGCAGAAAGAGAGAGTAGGCGGGAAACAGAAAGAAATGGAGAGAGTGAGAGCATGGAAATATTGACAGCGGTGTCCATGCTTTTTCACCATCTCTCGCTCTTTTTTCCCCTTGTCTTTCTTTACTCTAAACTAGTGGTATATTTCCCCCTCTCTCTCCTCTTGTCTTTTCTCTGCTCTCTCTCCCTCTCTTACTCTTTCTTACAAGCTCTTACTCTCTCTTACACGCTCTTACTCTCTCTTACACGCTCTTACTCTCTCTTACTCTCTCTTACGCAATTGCTGTCCTGTTTTCACCTATCACCCTCTGTCTTTTTACAATCTAAATATTTACCTCAAGAGAAATGTTCTGGATGTCATTCCAAAAGAAAAGCCACAAAACAAACCGTGCCAGATGCACCCTGCACTGTATAAATGAAAAACAGGATGAGAGACAGTCACCCGAGCCGACGGGTCCAGTTGTGACTAACATAGTGCACCTGTGTGTCTGGCTCTAAAGCCAGCGTCTGGACCAAGACCCAGTGACAGTCAAAGTGAGAGGGAGAGAGAAATTGTTTTCTTGACAATGCCACACACTCAATGTGGAAGTTAGATTACCGTAACCCAACACATCAGGTCTCAAAACATTCACACTCAAGACAGTCTTCTCTCTATTTGAAGCTGTCTAACAGGTTTAGGTCTACATTGGGGCTCTATCGGCTGGTTTTCTGGTCAGTGCGAGAACAGAACCCACAAAAACACTGGGCTAACATTCACTCCAAACCCAAACCCATAACCAAGCTTCTATAGTAAAGCCTATCTTGGCCAACACTTGTGTTTTTCCAGCTATTTTTCCAACATATTTTTGTAATAGTCGTTGCTATGATTCACTGTCTTAAGTTATTAGAGGACAGTAGACACATTTAGCTGCAGACTCAATGAAATGAGGAAATACAAACAGTAAACAACAGTGTGATATCATGCCGTAGCTCCACCAATACGTCGTCCAGTGGGGGATGTTACAAGACTGGACATATGCAGACATTACTTAAGACCGTCTCCCTACAATGGTCCCACTACTGTCCCAGTCCCTAGCTGGCCTGTGACAAGCCTGCGTGGGCCTTGTGCAGGGTGGAGTGAAAGTTTGCTAAGTTAACGCTTCAATTCATCAGAACTGTAAAGTATATGCTCTTCAGGTTTAACATTTCAGCTGGCTCTTGTAGAATATGCATTCGACAGGTACTTGTTATGCCAGAGTTGTTATTTTGATGTGTGCTATTTCTCCTCTTGCTTGGCCAATAAAGTATGTTTATTCAGTCCCACATCTCAGCAACAAACACGTCTCCTCTAACTGTCAGTGGGAAGGAGGAACAGGCAGCTAGCTGAACATTGCCAAATCCAAACATCTCTCTCTCCACCGCCCAACAGGTTATTACTTAAACACCAATTATACATTATTTCCTGAATTAATTCATTGTGTTTTGTCTGCCATTTCCTTTTAAATTACTTGCTCTACATTCTCTTGTATACGCCCTTTGTGAATTATACAAAATCAAGGAGGAAAAACTATTTATTACAGCAATATCTCTGTGCAGCTTTATCAACAATTATGGCAGGGTAGCCTAGTGGTTAGCGCGTTGGACTAGTAACCGGAAGGTTGCAAGTTCAAATCCCTGAGCTGACAAGGTACAAATCTGTCGTTCTGCCCCTGAACAGGCAGTTAATCCACTGTTCCTAGGCTGTCATTGAAAATAAGAATTTGTTCTTAACTGACTTGCCTAGTTAAATAAAGGTAAAATACAAAATAAATAATAATACTTACCATAATATGGTGTTCCTGGATGTTTGGGCTCGCTAGACAACGGTTTGGATTTGTCAACGTGACAGCATGTCTGTGTATAGGATACATGTGCAAGCTGTTAAGGTTTATTCGAGGATGGGGTTAATTGTATCAATAAGTGGGGTCAGTCAAGGAGAGAGGTAGACTTTGAAAAGTGCGTGTATGCATACAGTATGTGTGTGTGAGTATAGTTCTGTCTGCATTCCACAGTTTAATCTAATTCTATTCCTTGTCTGAGATCACTATCCAACTTTCTCTTTTTAAGTAATCTCAGTCTCTCTTGCCTCAGTTTCCCTACACTTCCTCAGTACCAATATCAACAAACTGTCCTGCACAATGCCAACACTCATTCTACCCTGTCAGCAGTTTAAGGTGCATACATACACACTCAGACATATCAAATACCTAAACAGACAGTGCAGTCACAAGAATATTTAACCACATCTTGTACGTGGATTTAATCACACGTTTGGTACATTCACAAACACACACATTCACTGGAACAGAGATACACTGACACAAGACAGGATAAAATATGGTGTCAAATGCCAACAGTACACACACAGAGACATATGCAGAGAAGTTTGGACACACCTACTCATTCAAGGATTTTTCTTTATTTGACTATTTTCTATATTGTAAAATAATAGTGAAGACATCAACACTTTGAAATAACACATATGGAATCATGTAGTAACCAAAAAAGTGTTAAACAAATCAAAATATATTTTAGATTAAGATTCTTCAAAGTAGCCACCCTTTGCCTTGATGGCAGCTTTGCACACTCTTGGCATTCTCTCAACCAGCCTCATGAGGTTGTCACCTGGAATGCATTTCAATTAACAGGTGTGCCTTGTTAAAAGATCATTTGTGAAATTTCTTTCCTTCTTAATGTGTTTGAGCCAATCAGTTGTGTTGTGACAAGGTAGGGGTGGTATACAGAAGGTAGCCCTATTTAGTAAAAGACCAAGTCCATATTATGGCAATAACAGCTCAAATAAGCAAAGAGAAACAACAGTCCATCATTATTTAAGACATGAAGGTCAGTCAATCTGGAAAATGTCAAGAACTTTGAAAGTTTCTTCAAGTGCAGTCGCAAAAACCATCAAGAGCTATGATGATTGGCTCTCATGAGGACCGACACAGGAAAGGAAGACCCAGAGTTACCTCTGCTGCAGAGGATAAATTCATTAGAGTTAACTGCACACCTCAGATTGCAGCCCAAATAAATGCTTCACAGAGTTCAAATAACAGACATACAGTATGTGAACATCAACTGTTCAGAGGAGACTGCATGAATCAGGCCTTCATGGTAGAATTGCTGCAAAGAAACCACTACCAAAGGACACCAATAATAAGAAGAGACTTGCTTGGGCCAAGAAACACAAGCAAATCTGTCCTTTGGTCTGTCCAAATTTGAGATATTTGGTTCCAACCACTATGTCTTTGTGAGACGCAGAGTAGGTGAACGGATGATCTCTGTGTGTTTCCCATGTGAAGCATGGAGGAGGAGGTGTGATGGTGTGGGTTGCTTTGCTGGTGACACTGTCTGTGATTTATTTAGAATTCAAGGCACACTTAACCAGCATGGCTACCACAGCATTCTGCAGCGATATGCCATCCCATCTGGTTTGCGCTTAATGGGGCTATCATTTTTATTTCAACAGGACAATGACCCAAAACACACCTCCAGGCTGAGTAAGGGCTATTTGACCAAGAAGGAGAGTGATGGAGTGCTGCATCAGATGACCTGGCGTTCACAATCACCCGACCTCGACCCAATTGAGATGGTTTGGGATGAGTTGGACAGCAGAGTGAAGGAAAAGCATCCAACAAGTACTCTGCATATGTGGGAACTCCTTCAAGACTGTTGGAAAAGCATTCCAGGTGAAGCTGGTTGAGAGAATGCCAAAAGTGGGCAAAACTGTCATCAAGGCAAAGGGTGGCTACTTTGAAGAATCTCAAATCGAAAAAAACTATTATTATCAAAACTATTATTCTACAATGGAAAAAATAGTAAAAACAAAGAAAAACCCTTGAATGAGTTGGCGTTTCCAAACCTTTGACTGGTATTGTAGATCGTTAATCGCCCATGAGTTTGAAAAACCGAGATATGAGTTTTTAAGCGATATTGCCCGGCCTTAATCTCACCACAAGCTAACATTTAAAAGCAGTCACATGTGTCTCTAACTCCTCTGTCGACATAGGTCTAGTATAGTCAACCAGTTTATGCTCTTGATGTCCATTATCCTATAAACCAATGTATTTGGCGCTAGTCAATTATAAGTCTGGAATCTTATGCCACTGTGCCTCTTTAGGGGAACCTTTAGTGGAATCTACTTTGAATAATCTCAAATATAAAATATATTTTAATTTGTTTAACACTTTTTTGGTTACTACATGATTCCATATGTGTTATCTCATAGTTTGGACGTTTTCACTGTTATTCTACAATGTAGAAAATAGTAAAAAAATAAAGAAAAACCTTTGAATGAGTAGGTGTGTCCAAACTTTTGACTGGTACTGTACATAAAATTGCACATTCACATAAAGAATCATGGCTTTCATAAAAGGGTGGTGAGTTCAATGACATGAAAGCAGAGGACAGGCAAACTCTGCCCTTTGCAATCTGTTTTAGAAGCATTTCCTCAAACCAAATCCCCATAGTGACTGTTATGCATAACCACAAAGACTTAAATGCAACAGTCCGCTCATCTATAAATAATTCTCAATCTTATTCACTCCCTCTCTCTTTCTTTCTCTTTTTTCATTCCTCAGCACAACAGTACTTTTCTCCTCTGTGGAGTTCCTTTCCTTTGGCTATCGGCTCCCCACTAATTATCCACAACCAACTCTGAGCTCAGTTTGTCTTCTCTTTTTTGGAATCTATACTTGAACTTTATAGCTGAATTTCTCTTATAATAATCCTAGTCCTGGTTCTACCCCTCATCATGTCTGAGTTAAACACCTGTACTTTTTACTGGGACACATTCACTCTTTCATTTTCCTATGATTTCTTGCTTTTCATCTATATTTGAGCAGTCACAGATTTAATTTAATTTCTCTCCCACCTTTGCTGCACTCTCTGCCCTCTGACACTCTCTCTCGCCCCCTTCCTCTCTCCCCCTCTCTGTCACCTCTCCCTCTCCCCCCTCTCTCTCTCTGACCCTCTCACTCACCCCTTCTCTCTCTCCCCTCACTCCCTCTGTCTGTCTGTGGTTTGTTGAGGTCTGTGTAATAACATGTGTTGAGCCACTAACACAACACGCCAACACAGAATGTAACCAGTAAGTGACACACAGCCAGTCCACAGACAGACAGATACACAGAGCACAGAGCACAGCAGTGATGTACTCAACAAATCCCATCAACTCCCTCTCTTTAGCAGACTCTCTCTATAGTTTAGAGATGGTCATGACAATGACATTGTCCACACTCATGTTCATTTATAGACTAACACAGTCATTACTCAGTGTAGTGCTTCCGAGAAATGTTTAAGAATTATGAAATGTTGAATGTAAGGATTAACTATAAAAAATATATCATGTTTTTTTTAAGCATTTTACATGTAATCTGTTATTTAACCCATGGAGATGAACTATGTTCAGGCCATATTCACTTGTGTATTAGACAGCATAAACCTATGGGCTGCATGTGAATAATATAACACTGCAAATCCCTGATCATCTTTTCCCTAATCTCTCAACTGTAGTCAATGTACCAGGATAAAGCTGTTTACAGTCCCTGCTCAGTAGAGTTAGTCTGCCCTCTGCAGGTGGATAGTGGGAGGTGTCTGCATGTGGTCGGGGGAACATTTTTGCAGACAGTCCCCTGGCGTCCTTCTGTTGAGGTTTTACTTTGAACAAGGATGCCACAGATGAGTAAAGTCGATGAAGGACATGAACATTTGGACATTGTATAGCAATGTTTACAGAAATAGAATGACAGTAAAATTTGGGAGAGATATAAATGAGTTGTAAAATAAAACGTATTTAGATCAAAGACAGATCTCAGATCTTAGGCAGATACACACAGAACAGATTCGTACAGTATGCAGGCTATTTCAACACCATCCCTTTTGCTCTGAGCCTCTTTCATTTACGGTGGTTTTGGGGTGCTTGCCAATCCCATAATTCCTTGCTTGCGGCCTCATTTCCTGTCCGCATGCACCCTCCAGGCTCCAGCTCCAACTTCCCTACCCTCGCCAGGAAGATCACCAGCCAACAGGGCTTGGCACTTGGAGGCCCATGCCTACATAGCCCCATTGCCACGGCGACAGAAAGGTCCTGTGCCAAACATATGGTTACAGAGAGAAAAACAGAATAGAGATGAATGGTATAGCAACATAGTAATGACAGCAACTAGGAATAATGAACTGTATATCACTGTTCCACTATGAGTGTTTCCATACCAGTCTCTCTCTTCCACTATGAGTGTTTCCATACCAGTCTCTCTCTTCCACTATGAGTGTTTCCATACCAGTCTCTCTCTTCCACTATGAGTGTTTCCATACCAGTCTCTCTCTTCCACTATGAGTGTTTCCATACCAGTCTCTCTCTTCCACTATGAGTGTTTCCATACCAGTCTCTCTCTTCCACTATGAGTGTTTCCATACCAGTCTCTCTCTTCCACTATGAGTGTTTCCATACCAGTCTCTCTCTTCCACTATGAGTGTTTCCATACCAGTCTCTCTCTTCCACTATGAGTGTTTCCATACCAGTCTCTCTCTTCCACTATGAGTGTTTCCATACCAGTCTCTCTCTTCCACTATGAGTGTTTCCATACCAGTCTCTCTCTTCCACTATGAGTGTTTCCATACCAGTCTCTCTCTTCCACTATGAGTGTTTACATACCAGTCTCTCTCTTCCACTATGAGTGTTTCCATACCAGTCTCTCTCTTCCACTATGAGTGTTTCCATACCAGTCTCTCTCTTCCACTATGAGTGTTTCCATACCAGTCTCTCTCTTCCACTATGAGTGTTTCCATACCAGTCTCTCTCTTCCACTATGAGTGTTTCCATACCAGTCTCTCTCTTCCACTATGAGTGTTTCCATACCAGTCTCTCTCTTCCACTATGAGTGTTTCCATACCAGTCTCTCTCGTCCACTATGAGTGTTTCCATACCAGTCTCTCTCTTCCACTATGAGTGTTTCCATACCAGTCTCTCTCTTCCACTATGAGTGTTTCCATACCAGTCTCTCTCTTCCACTATGAGTGTTTCCATACCAGTCTCTCTCTTCCACTATGAGTGTTTCCATACCAGTCTCTCTCTTCCACTATGAGTGTTTCCATACCAGTCTCTCTCTTCCACTATGAGTGTTTCCATACCAGTCTCTCTCTTCCACTATGAGTGTTTCCATACCAGTCTCTCTCTTCCACTATGAGTGTTTCCATACCAGTCTCTCTCTTCCACTATGAGTGTTTCCCAACCTCTCCCTAATTGCCTGTGTATCCTTTTCTCAGCTCTCAGTAAACAGCTGTAAGTGACAATCTGAGAGTGGCTTAAAGGTTATTCCCCGTTTTCCTTTCTTTTCACCATCTGATACTTTCACTCCCTGTCACGTTTTAGTTGTTTTTTATCTCTCCCTATCCTTATTTCATCTCTCAGCAACATCTCTCACTCTCTCTCTCTCTCTCTTTCTCTCTCTCTCTCTCTCTCCCTCTCTCTCTCTCTCTTTCTCTCTCTCACACACACACCCTCTATCTCGCTCCACCTATCTGTACATTTTCAACAGTGTGGGTGTGACTACTGAACCACAAGGCTGGACTGAAGTGTGGGAGCAGGAGGAAATCTGGGGAAGTTCAATATAGACTCTACGCTCCATGAGCCAACAGTCTGAACATCCACTTAACCCGTGTTGGGGAAGTCCGTTACATGTAAGGGATTGCAAACACGGTAACTGTAATCCGTAAAAAGTTATAAGCAAAAACTTTGTAATCGGATTACAGATACTTTTGAAAAACTAGATGATTACTTCAAGGATTACATTCAGAAAGGATGTTTACGACAAACAAATCTTTGACACTTCTCTGTTCTGTTAATGACATTCAAATCAGCATTGAAAAAAGGCTCAAATTTAAGTTTGTTCTACCTGAGTGAGTCTGACCACTATGACTACACACCAAATGTGTTTGATGGCTCGTGGGAAAAGAGCAGGAATAGGCTTTTGTAGGCTACAGTCCAAGCTACAGTGCCTTGCGAAAGTATTCGGCCCCCTTGAACTTTGCGACCTTTTGCCACATTTCAGGCTTCAAACATAAAGATATAAAACTGTATTTTTTGTGAAGAATCAACAACAAGTGGGACACAATCATGAAGTGGAACAACATTTATTGGATATTTCAAACTTTTTTAACAAATCAAAAACTGAAAAATTGGGCGTGCAAAATTATTCAGCCCCTTTACTTTCAGTGCAGCAAACTCTCTCCAGAAGTTCAGTGAGGATCTCTGAATGATCCAATGTTGACCTAAATGACTAATGATGATAAATACAATCAAGCTGTGTGTAATCAAGTCTCCGTATAAATGCACCTGCACTGTGATCGTCTCAGAGGTCCGTTAAAAGCGCAGAGAGCATCATGAAGAACAAGGAACACACCAGGCAGGTCCGAGATACTGTTGTGAAGAAGTTTAAAGCCGGATTTGGATACAAAAAGATTTCCCAAGCTTTAAACATCCCAAGGTGCACTGTGCAAGCGATAATATTGAAATGGAAGGAGTATCAGACCACTGCAAATCTACCAAGACCTGGCCGTCTCTCTAAACTTTCAGCTCATACAAGGAGAAGACTGATCAGAGATGCAGCCAAGAGGCCCATGATCACTCTGGATGAACTGCAGAGATCTACAGCTGAGGTGGGAGACTCTGTCCATAGGACAACAATCAGTCGTATGTTGCACAAATCTGGCCTTTATGGAAGAGTGGCAAGAAGAAAGCCATTTCTTAAAGATATCCATAAAAAGTGTCGTTTAAAGTTTGCCACAAGCCACCTGGGAGACACACCAAACATGTGGAAGAAGGTGCTCTGGTCAGACTGTCAAACATGGTGGTGGCAGCATCATGGTTTGGGACTGCTTTTCTTCAGCAGGTACAGGGAAGATGGTTAAAATTGATGGGAAGATGGATGGAGCCAAATACAGGACCATTCTGGAAGAAAACCTGATGGAGTCTGCAAAAGACCTGAGACTGGGACGGAGATTTGTCTTCCAACAAGACAATGATCCAAAACATAAAGCAACATCTACAATGGAATGGTTCAAAAATAAACATATCCAGGTGTTAGAATGGCCAAGTCAAAGTCCAGACCTGAATCCAATTGAGAATCTGTGGAAAGAACTGAAAACTGCTGTTCACAAATGCTCTCCATCCAACCTCACTGAGCTCGAGCTGTTTTGCAAGGAGGAATGGGAAAAAATTTCAGTCTCTCGATGTGCAAAACTGATAGAGACATACCCCAAGCGACTTACAGCTGTAATCGCAGCAAAAGGTGGCGCGACAAAGTATTAACTTAAGGGGGCTGAATAATTTTGCACGCCCAATTTTTCAGTTTTTGGTTTGTTAAAAAAGTTTGAAATATCCAATAAATGTCGTTCCACTTCATGATTGCGTCCCACTTGTTGTTGATCCTTCACAAAAAAATACAGTTTTATATCTTTATGTTTGAAGTCTGAAATGTGGCAAAAGGTCGCAAAGTTCAAGGGGGCCGAATACTTTCGCAAGGCACTGTATGTCTTCCAATGGTGTTACTACTGTCGGCATCCAAAGATTATCCAATTTGAATAAACTCTTGGAGGTAAGGATGACAGCAGTGGTGTAATCTACGGCGACACGGATATAATTTATTATTGATCAAAGCATGCCATTCCATGAGTACAGCATTCATTTTTCAACTCGAATCAATGAGCCAAATCAGTTCACCATGACAATAAAATCATAAACAACAGAGTAGGGCTGGCTAATAAGTCCTTCATTTTGGTGCTCAGGTAAAACATTATGGCTAATCTATACTTCCATATTTCCAAGTCCTATTCTTGAAGATCAAGGGGTATAACATTTATTACAATAACTGGAATTCTGACAGACTTTGGTTTTTAATGTAAGGATATAATTGAATCGTATTATTATATCTAGTAGAAAGTGATGGGTTAGAAGAAGCCTACATAACCGACCCATAAAGTAAAATGTAACATCCATATATGGCCAGCTATGTAAACTTTACATTGATTTATCCTGCAATAGATGCGGTTCAATTGGTAACATACATTTTTTGTCTTCTTCTAATGCCTCTTAAGGGGAAAGTAATTTAAAAGTAACTGAATGTAATCCGATTACATTGCTGAGTTTGGGTAATCCAAAAGTTACCGATTACAATTTGACAGGTAACTAGTAACTGTAACAGGTTACATTTAGAAAGTAACCTACCCAACCCTGCACTTAACACACAAATAGCATGAATGACAGGGGTATAAATATACCCAGTGTCGTCTGACATGCTTAGAGAAAATGACATATGCAGTAAGTAAATAGAATAGCATAATATTATCTGGATATATGATTAGTTCATTGGTGTTTCTATTCAGTAAGAGATACATGTGTAATAAGGGTATGCTAAGGGTATGCTTAGCTGTGACTGTGTCTATAATCTCTCGTGGGCAGACTTTGCAAACATTACGCAAGACTTACTGTGCCTACAAAGTTCTTTAGAAAACCTCTGCTGTAGGTTCGCGGAGTTTGTTTTCTCCTGATTTGTTTACTGTTGCACTAAAGGTATTGTCTGACACAGATGAATAATATCATCAACAAGGGATCCTAGTTTTCACTTGGTCAGTCTATGTCATGGGAAAACATGTTTTGTATACCCAGTGTTTATATTATATTGGGTTCAATTCAGTTCCAGTCATGATGTTTTGACCCCAACATCCGAGGATGTGTACAATGAAAATAACCAAATCTGTAACCCATTAGATTGAGTAGTAAACGTCTACATATGGCAAGTAAGTACATTGACTATTTGCTGTAGTGTTCAATGATCAGAAATGTTACCAAAATGAACTGTTATTTCTCATTAAAGTTATATTTTATTGGTGGGTTAGGTTGGTCTGTTTAAACTGAATGTGGCTCTGAAATCTCTCACTTCAATCCAAATGAATGCATTTTTGACCACATTTAAAGGATAGCCAAAGTCTTAGACGCCATGAGAAAACCTTGGCGATGTAAAAGCAGAATGTAAGGAGACGACGGGGAACCTCAAGTGTATAACATTAAATGAGACTGCAATGAGAACTCACATCAGATCAAATCAAAGGCATAATTTCCCCCTCAGTGTTCTGCTTCTTCATGTTGGGGTATGTTACTGTGAGCGCTGACTTTGAACTTTGGCCACACTGAATAAAGTCTTTCATGCTGTTTATTTCTCTGGTTCTCATCCCAAGTTACCCCCTTTTACACTTTCTCTCTCTCTCTGTCTCTCTGTCACTCTCTCTGTCACTCTCGCTCTCTCTCTCTCTCTCTGTCACTCTCTCTGTCACTCTCTCTCTCTCTGTCACTCTCTCTGTCACTCTCTCTCTCTCTCTCTCTGTGTCACTCTCTCTCTCTCTCTGTCTCTCTGTCACTCTCTCTCTCTCTGTCACTCTGTCACTCTCACTCTCTCTCTCTCTCTCTCTCTCTCTCTCTCTCTCTCTCTCTCTGTCTCTCTCTCTCTCTCTTTCTCTCTCTCTCTCTCTCTCTCTCTCTGTCTCTCTCTCTCTCTCTCTCTCTCTCTCTCTCTCTCTCTCTCTCTCTCTCTCTCTCTCTCTCTCTCTCTGTTTCACTCTATTCTCTCTTTCTCCTCTCTCATAAATACCTACTATATTTGTTACAACCAATGAACCAATTTACAAGGCACATGCAGGGTTAGTGTTGTTCACCTTGAATGTTCTTTGCTCTGCAGAGAGCCAATAATTGAATTAACATGAATGAATACATGAATGAATACCTTCACCCATGCACGCACAAGCGAACACACAAACACACACACAGACACACAGAGACACCCTTTCCCTCATATCCTTCTCAAAGCTTGGATTCAGAGCCTATTTGTGTCTAGAAAGCATCATTGGCTCACCGTGTATACATGGCTTGGCTTAGCATCGTTGCCATACGGTGTGCACGCCATCCCTCTGTCCATCCCTCTGTCACAGGTCCAGGCTCTCAGACACAGAGGTGTAGAGTACTTATGTAAAAATACTTGAATGTACTACTTAAGTCATTTTTGGCGGAAACTGTACTTTACTTTATATTTTGGACAAATTTTACTTCCCTACATTCCTAAAGTATTTTTTACTCCATACATTTTCCCTGACATGCAAAAGTTATTGTTACATTTTTAATGCTTAGCAGGACAGGACAATTGTCTAATTTATGCACTTAAAGAGAAAATCCCTGGTCATCCCTACTGCATTTGATCTGGTGGACTGACTAGACACAAATCCTTTGTTTCTAAATTATGTCTGAGTGTTGGACTGTGCCCCTGGGCTATCTGTAAATTAAAAATATATATAAGATAAAGAATTCATATAAAGAATTTGAAATTATTTATACTTTTACTTTTGATACTTTTGATACTTAAGTATATTTCAAACAAAATACTTTTAGACTTTTACTCAAGTAGTATTTTACCTGGTGACTCACTTTTACTTGAGTCTTTTTTTATTAAGATATCTTTACTTTTACTCAAGTATGACAATTGGGTACTTTTTCCACCACTGATCTGACGTCAGGGCCCTGATTTTGTCATATCCAATTAGTGCCTACCCTGAGGGGAAACACTCAGTCCAATCTAATGAGTGTCCTGGCTTTAATACCCATAGAAAGCCTTAAAGCCCAGATTACAACTACTGCTCTCTATCTATTTGGCTCTCGATCTCATCTCTTCAACTTGACCTTTTTCAACTTCACCCGTCCATCACGCTTTCTCTTCAATTCTCTTCCTTGCTCTACCCTTCTCCATGTTTCTAGAATCGCCGCCTTTCTGTGCTGCCTCATCCATACACTGTGTGACTTCCCTTGAGATTAGGGTCGCACTGATTTCCTAAGCATTGTGCACCTCTTCTGTTCAACCAGTCATGGTTACCATGTTGATGCTAAGAAGTGGTTCTTGTTATTTTGGGAGTGTGGGAGATGGATTGGGCGTTGAATGATAAGACAGTCCCCTTGTGAAGTGCCCTTTAAAACAAGCATGCTATCAGATCCCAAGCTGATCCAAACGGCATACTGCAGTGACTCACTCCTATCTATTTCTCATCTTCTCCCTCTGTATCTTTCATCTCCCGCTTCTTCCCTCTTTCATTTTTTAACAATTTGCGGTTGATTTCTAACTTCAAAGCCAAGGTCACGTTCATGAAATCTCACAGTGTATGACAACCTGAATCTCAATGTAGATGTCCCTGTTTGTAATTCAAAATGTTGGTAGCAGCACAGCTATTTGCCAACCCTCACGTTACTGCACACAAATGAACATGTCACACACGTCCACTCTCACTGGAGAGTTAAAAACCCAACAAGATTCTGTGACTCCAAGTACCTAGTAGCTATAATTGGTCAGTGAAAAGTGGTATTTATACATCAAGTGAACCTCTTCTGCCAGGCCTTCAATGTGGTAAGAAGGAGACAAAGTAGGATCTGAAGGCACAATGTGAATCACAATGGCAGCTGCAAGGCTATACAGTACCTTAAAATCACAGCCAGAAACCGTTTCCAATTTGAATCTAAATTGATGATATAAAAACATTGTATGTGAAACAATCTATTTGCATATATTGCTTTTTAAAGGTTGTTTTGGGCTATTTCTATTGTTCCAGGGTATCTTGTATCATTCACAGTAGGGCTATTTCTATTGTTCCAGGGTATCTTGTATCATTCACAGTAGGGCTATTTCTATTGTTCCAGGATATCTTGTATCATTCACAGTAGGGCTATTTCTATTGTTCCATGGTATCTTGTATCATTCACAGTAGGGCTATTTCTATTGTTCCAGGGTATCTTGTATCATTCACAGTAGGGCTATTTCTATTGTTCCAGGATATCTTGTATCATTCACAGTAGGGCTATTTCTATTGTTCCATGGTATCTTGTATCATTCACAGTAGGGCTATTTCTATTGTTCCAGGGTATCTTGTATCATTCACAGTAGGGCTATTTCTATTGTTCCAGTGGATCTTGTATCATTCACAGTAGGGCTATTTCTATTGTTCCATGGTATCTTGTATCATTCACAGTAGGGCTATTTCTATTGTTCCAGGGTATCTTGTATCATTCACAGTAGGGCTATTTCTATTGTTCCAGTGGATCTTGTATCATTCACAGTAGGGCTATTTCTATTGTTCCATGGTATCTTGTATCATTCACAGTAGGGCTATTTCTATTGTTCCAGTGTGTCTTGTATCATTCACAGTAGGGCTATTTCTATTGTTCCAGGGTATCTTGTATCATTCACAGTAGGGCTATTTATATTGTTCCAGTGTGTCTTGTATCATTCACAGTAGGGCTATTTCTATTGTTCCATGGTATCTTGTATCATTCACAGTAGGGCTATTTCTATTGTTCCAGTGTGTCTTGTATCATTCACAGTAGGGCTATTTCTATTGTTCCAGGGTATCTTGTATCATTCACAGTAGGGCTATTTCTATTGTTCCAGTGTGTCTTGTATCATTCACAGTAGGGCTATTTCTATTGTTCCAGGGTATCTTGTATCATTCACAGTAGGGCTATTTCTATTGTTCCAGTGTGTCTTGTATCATTCACAGTAGGGCTATTTCTATTGTTCCAGGGTATCTTGTATCATTCACAGTAGGGATATTTCTATTGTTCCAGGGTATCTTGTATCATTCACAGTAGGGCTATTTCTATTGTTCCAGTGTGTCTTGTATCATTCACAGTAGGGCTATTTCTATTGTTCCAGGGTATCTTGTATCATTCACAGTAGGGCTATTTCTATTGTTCCAGTGTGTCTTGTATCATTCACAGTAGGGCTATTTCTATTGTTCCAGTGTGTCTTGTATCATTCACAGTAGGGCTATTTCTATTGTTCCAGGGTATCTTGTATCATTCACAGTAGGGCTATTTCTATTGTTCCAGTGTGTCTTGTATCATTCACAGTAGGGCTATTTCTATTGTTCCAGGGTATCTTGTATCATTCACAGTAGGGCTATTTCTATTGTTCCAGTGTGTCTTGTATCATTCACAGTAGGGCTATTTCTATTGTTCCAGGGTATCTTGTATCATTCACAGTAGGGCTATTTCTATTGTTCCAGGGTATCTTGTATCATTCACAGTAGGGCTATTTCTATTGTTCCAGTGTGTCTTGTATCATTCACAGTAGGGCTATTTCTATTGTTCCAGGGTATCTTGTATCATTCACAGTAGGGCTATTTCTATTGTTCCAGTGTGTCTTGTATCATTCACAGTAGGGCTATTTCTATTGTTCCAGGGTATCTTGTATCATTCACAGTAGGGCTATTTCTATTGTTCCAGTGTGTCTTGTATCATTCACAGTAGGGCTATTTCTATTGTTCCAGGGTATCTTGTATCATTCACAGTAGGCTATTTCTATTGTTCCAGGGTATCTTGTATCATTCACAGTAGGGCTATTTCTATTGTTCCAGGGTATCTTGTATCATTCACAGTAGGGCTATTTCTATTGTTCCAGTGCATCTTGTATCATTCACAGTAGGGCTATTTCTATTGTTCCAGGGTATCTTGTATCATTCACAGTAGGGCTATTTCTATTGTTCCAGTGCATCTTGTATCATTCACAGTAGGGCTATTTCTATTGTTCCAGGGTATCTTGTATCATTCACAGTAGGGCTATTTCTATTGTTCCAGTGTGTCTTGTATCATTCACAGTAGGGCTATTTCTATTGTTCCAGTGCATCTTGTATCATTCACAGTAGGGCTATTTCTATTGTTCCAGGGTATCTTGTATCATTCACAGTAGGGCTATTTCTATTGTTCCAGTGTGTCTTGTATCATTCACAGTAGGGCTATTTCTATTGTTCCAGGGTATCTTGTATCATTCACAGTAGGGCTATTTCTATTGTTCCAGGGTATCTTGTATCATTCACAGTAGGGCTATTTCTATTGGTCCAGTGCATCTTGTATCATTCACAGTAGGGCTATTTCTATTGTTCCAGTGTGTCTTGTATCATTCACAGTAGATCTATGTCTTTGTCTTTGTCTTTGTCATTCTGTAATTTGAGCAACAGGGGCTATAGATCAAAATGAGCTTGCGCTAAATCCGGTGTAATATATGAAATTTGTGCACTTTTGTGAAAACTGTCACATGCTCCCTGACAAATGAATGAATTCAATATTGCAGTTATCATTCACACAGCCTAATATGGACATTAACACAACTGGCACCTAACAACTTAAGTGCAGAATTTTGTCAAATACAGTTTTAGTCTAATTTAAAAAATTTGAATGACCATTCTGTAAATAATTTGTGACTATGTCATGAATTAATGAATTATTAATTATCGTGATTCTCCCATAGAGTCAACTTGTTACACTGGTGTCTGAACGGGTTCAATGACACAATGAAGACAAGACACATACATTTGGGAGGATTATTGACACTATAGTGATAACTTATATTGATACTACAGCTTCATAATCAACTTAAGCTAAATGATAACTCTAACAGTGACTTTTAAAGCTGCAATATGTCACTTTTTGGGCAACTCGACCAAATTCACATGGAACTGTAAGTTATAGAGCTGTCATTCTCTTTGAAAGCAAGTCTAAGAAGCGGTAGATCTGTTCTATGTGCACTATTTCTTTCCTTCCCAGTCTTAAATTTTGAATTCACTTCTTTTACTTTCGGGTTTGTACACCAGCTTCAAACAGCTGAAAAGACAATATTTTTGGTTATGGAAAATATATTTTATAGTGGTTTAGATGGTACAATGATTCTCTACACTATACTTGCTTGTTTTGTCACAATTATGTGGACTATTAGAACTTTAGCAACCAGGAAATGGCGGAGAGATTTCTGCAAAGTGCATCTTTAATTTTTCAGTTATATATATATTTTAAATACAGCCTAATGGGGTTAAAGCGTTTGTGACTTGTATCTTTTTTTAACAAAGTGTATAATGCTGGAGCTGTGGTGCACTGCAGTGCTTAAAACTCTAATGCAAACAAATGACAAATAATCCATGAGCCAGGGGGGTCGGTCGGGCTCACTTGTGTCGACGATATCTCATTGTGATTTTCTTGAAATGTCCTTTGAGTTGGAGAATGTGTGATAGCAGTGCAGCAATTGGAGCTTTCTCTGTGTTATCACTCTTTCTTTCATCCCTCCATCCCATTCATTTCTCCCATAGGGATGTTAACCTATGACAACGTCAGTATACAACAAGTTATTGCTCACGTATACCCTTTAATCATATATCATTGGAAAGTTTAGCACCCAGTTATCCATCAGACACATGTTTCTGTGCCATTGACATTAGGATGTTGAAACCTTAGCTTAGATATGCCTGGAATTCATGGAATTCTTTCAAATTACATATGATTTAAGGGTTTATGTGAGCAATAACTTGTTGTATACTGACATAGTTTGTCATAGGTTAAAATCCCTATTGGAAAACATGTATGGGATGGAGGAATGAAAGAACAAGCTCTCATTGCTGCACATTTTCCAACTCTAGGGACATATACCTTCAAGGACTAAAACAGCAAATCCTGGTAATTTGGTTGTTGCCATGGTAGCAAGAGATTTTGTCCAGAAATGGGGGTGAGGATTTTGGGATTCCACACTACAAAGCAAAAAGGAGCTTCATTGATTTAATAAAACATTTTGAAAAATCTAGTTTTTTGAATGACAAATTGCTAGTTATTTTCTTTTGTATATTTATTGGGATAAATGTACATGAAAATAGCCTAAAAGCTTCAAACATAAAGGGCCAGAAAGTATTCACACCCCTTTTTCCACATTTGTTGTGTTACAGCCTGAATTTTAAATGGATTAAATTGAGATGTTGTGTCACTGATCTACACACAATAACCCATAATTATGTTTTTGGAAATGTTTATATATTAATAAAAAATGAAAAGCTGAAATGTCTTGACTCAATAATTACTCAACTCCTTTGTTATGGCAAGCCTTAATAAGTTCAGGAGTACACATTTGCTTAACAATAATACATTGCATGGACTCACACTATGTGTAATATGTGTTTAACATGATCTTTGATTGACAACCTCATCTCTGTTCCCCACACATACAATTATCTATAAGGTCCCTCAGTCGAGTAGTTTTCCAATGCCTCACAAAGAAGGGCACCTATTGGTAGATGGTGAAGTTATTAATTACTGTAGCGGGGTGCGTAATGGACGGCAGAGAAGTCAGGCGCAGGAGAGCAGAACTTGGTATTAACCAGAGATTTATTAAGCAAAACCAACGGCATCCAGAACAACAAGAATAATTGGGCACAAAATAACACGTTGTGCGCTCCCGGGGAACGTGCACAAGCACTACAATAAACAATCCCACACAAAGACATGGGGGGAACAGAGGGTTAAATACACAACAAGTAAATGAGGGAATTGAAACCAGGTGTGAGGAAAAACAAGACAAAACCAATGGAAAATGAAAAGTGGATCGACAATTGCTAGAAGACCGGCGACGCTGACCGCTGAGCTCCACCAAACAAGGAGAGGACCCGACTTCGGCGGAAGTCGTGACAATAACACTTTGGATGGTGTATCAATACACCCAGTCACTACAAAGATACAGTTGTCGGTTCCTAACTCATTCACCGGAGAGGAAGTAAACCGCTCAGGGATTTCACAATGAGGCCAATGGTGACTTTAAAACAGTTACAGAGTTAGGGGAAAACTGAGGATGGATCAACAACATTGTACTTACTCCACAATACTAAAATAATTGACAGAGTGAACAGAAGGAAGCCTGTACAAAATAGAAAATATTCCAAAACACGCATCCTGTTTGCAACAATGCACTTAAGCAATACTCCTAAAAATGTGGCAAAGCAATTCACTTTTTGTCCTGAATACAAAGTGTTATGTTTGTGAAAAATCAAATGCATCACATTACTGAGTACCCCTCTCCATATTTTCATGAATTCCCCTTTAGGCAGGACAATAACCATAAACACAAGGCCAAATCTATATGGGGTTGCTTACTAAGAAGACAGTGAATGTCCGAGTTACAGTTTTGACTTAAATCTACTTAAAAATCTATGACAAGACCTGAAAATGGTGGTCTAACAATGATCAACAACCAATTTGACAGAGCTTGAAGAATTTGAAAAGAATAATGGGCAAATGTTGCACAATCCAGGTGTGGAAAGCTCTAAGAGACTTACCCAGAAAGACTCACGGCTGTAATTGCATCCTAATTTGCTTCTACAAAGTATTGACTCAGGGGTGTGAATACTTATGTAAATGGTATATTTCTATATTTCATTATTTGCTAATGTTTCTAAAAACATGTTTTTTACTTTGTCATTATGTTGTGTAGATGGGTGAGAGAAAAAAAAATATTGAATCCATTTTGAATTTAGGCTGTAGCATAACAAAATCTGGAATAAGTCAAGGTGTATGAATACTTTCTGAAGGCACTGTATTAAATTCCTTTTTATATGAGAAAAAATGTCAGAATTATTAAAGGCAATTCTCTCTTTCTCTCTCTAGGAAGTGTGACAGTTAAGAAATGTGTCAATAAAGTGACAGGTCAGTGTTGGTATTCTATTTCAAGGTTGCTTGGCGATGGCGATTAATGGGGGATACGAAGGATTATATGCAGTGCCACACATCTCACATGGTCTATCTGTCCAGACACCTTTAGTCTAGAACTGGGTGAGCTGAAACCAAGCTCCTCCCTTCCAGACAGTCCCATATGTTGATATTGGTTGATACCTATTGAAAGGGATATACTGTATGATACAGGGTTTACTTAAAAGGCATAATCCATGTCGGTTCTCTGTCCCATTTGGCAATGTTATAAACCACACACATAATGAACCTGAGACTAAATAAAAACAAACCAGTGCCCCCAGTTCCTCTTCTTCATTTGTTTTGTGCAAAGAGGCACAGTGGCATAAGATTCCAGCCTTATAAATGACTAGTGCCATTTAAATTGGTGGATAGGATAATGGACATCAAGAGTATAAATTGGTTGACTACACTAGACCTATGTCAGCAGATGAGTTAGAGACACCTGTGACTGCTTTTAAATGTTAGCTTGTGGTGAGATTAGGGATGGGCAATATCGTTTAAAAATTCATATCTTGTTTTTTTCAAACGTATGGGCGATTAACGATATACAATACCAGTCAAAGTTTTGGACACCGCAAACTCATTCAAGGGTTTTTCTTTATTTTTACCATTTTCTACATTGTAGAATAATAGTGAAGTTAACACATATGGAATCATGTAGTAACCAAAAAAGTGTCAAACAAATCAAAATATATTTTAAGATTCTTCACACTCTTGGCATTCTCTCAACCAGATTCATGAGGTTGTCACCTGGAATGCATTTCAGTTAACAGGTGTGACTTAAAAGTACATTTATGGAATTTCCTTCCTTCTTAATGCGTTTGAGCCAATCAGTTTTGTTATGACAAGGTAGGGGTGGTACAGAAGAAGGTAGCCCTATTTAATTAAAGACCAAGTCCATATTATGGCAAGAACAGCTCAAAAAAGCAAAGTGAAACGACAGTCCATCATTACTTTAAGACATGAAGGTCAGTCAATATGGAAAATGTCAAGAACTTTGAAAGTTTCTTCAAGTGCAGTCACAAAAACCATCAAGCGCTATGATGAAACTGGCTCTCATGAGGACCGCCACAGGAAAGGAAGACCCAGAGTTACCTCTGCTGCAGAGGATAAGTTCATTAGAGTTAACTGCACCTCAGATTGCAGACCAAAAAATGCTTCACAGAGTTCAAGTAACAGACATATTTCAACATTAACTGTTCAGATGAGACTGCATGAAGTAGGCCTTCATGGTCGAATTGCTGCAAAGAAACCACTACTAATGGACAGTAAGAAGAGACTGGCTTGGGCCAAGAAACATGAGCAATGGACATTAGACTGATGGAAATCTGTCCTTTGGTCTGATGAGTCCAAATTTTAGATTTTTGGTTCCAACCGCTGTGTCTTTGTGAGAAACAGAGTAAGTGAATGGATCATCTCCGCATGTGTGGTTCCCCCCTTGAAGCATGGAGGAGGAGGTGTGATGGTGCTTTGCTGGTGACACTGTCTGTGATTTATTTAGAATTCAAGGCACACTTAACCAGCATGGCTACCACAATATTCTGCAGCGATATGCCATCCCATCTGGTTTGCGCTTAGTGGGGCTATCATTTGTTTTTTCGACAGGACAATGACCCAACACACCTCCAGGCTGTGTAAGGGCTATTTGACCAAGGAGGAGAGTGATGGAGTGCTGCATCAAATTACGTGGCCTCCACAATCACCTGACCTCGCCCAATTGAGGTGGTTTGGGATTAGATGGACTGCAGAGTGAAGGAAAAGCAGGCAACAAGTGTTATATGTGGGAACTCCTTCAAGACTGTTGGAAAAGCATTCCAGGTGAAGTTGGTTGAGAGAATGCCAAGAGGGTAGAAAATCTGTCATCAAGGCAAAGGGTGGCTACGTTAAAGAATCTAAAATATGAAACATATTTTGATTTGTCTAACACTTTTTTGGTTACTACATGATTCCATATGTGTTATTTCATAGTTTGATGTCTTCACTATTATTCTAGAATGTAGAAAATAGTGAAAATAACAAAAAACCCAAGAATGAGAAGGTGTGTCCAAACTTTTGACTGGTACTGTGAATCTACATTATAAAAAAGTATTTTCTCTAAATAAGCTTTGTTGTACAATTCAAATGTCAAATACACTGCATTTAAAACAGTCAGCAATAATGTTTAAATTCAGAGCTTGTGAAATTACACATAAACTGAATATATGCCTTCCACAACAATAAGACCCACTAATAATTTAATAATTTAATCAAAATAGTTGTACCTGCTTTTTTTGTGCAATAATCACTGATCTGGTTTTCAGGTCTGTCTATAAAAAGTGCCTTTTTGTTAAAATTTTACCAGAACCATGCATAATGCACATTCACTAATAATGCAGCAGGCATTATAGAAAATGTACACCGGTCTCATAAACAATCTCTCAAGCAAAAGCCCACACGCTAGTATGTAGCCAGCTAATATTTTTAATTCAAGTTTAGCCAAATTGGATCTAGGTATAATCCCAAGCTTTGAATTCAGCTAACAAGGCAAAACAGTTTAATTTTTATTTATCTGTTATTTTACCAGGTAAATTGACTGAGAACATATTCTCATTTGCAGCAACAACCTGGGGAATAGTTACAGGGGAATAATTGAGCCAATTGTAAACTGGGAATTATTAGGTGACCATGATGGTTTGAGGGCCAGATTGGGAATTTAGCCAGGACACCAGGGTTAACACCCCTATTCTTACTATAAGTGCCATGGGATCTTTAACGACCTCAGAGAGTCAAAACACCCGTTTAACATCCCATCCGAAAGACAACACCCTACACAGGGCAGTGTCCCCAATCACTGCCCTGGGGCATTGGGATGTTTTTTTTAGACCAGAGGAAAGAATGCCTCCTACTGGCCCTCCAACACCACTTCCAGCAGCATCTGGTCTCCCATCCAGGACCAACCCTGCTTAGTTTCAGAAGCAAGTCAGTAGTGGTATGCAGGGTGGTATGCTGCTGGCAATAAATTGTTAATTGTTATGAACACAACCTTCTGTCCGTCTCCAACTGTTTGAACAGCATGCTTACCTGTCCAGTTTATTCAGATGTTGAAATCAAGTGGCCTACCTTATTTCTCAGAATGGGGACGAGTTGCCAATTCCTAATATAATTGTTTTAGGATTATTGTACATTTATAAAACACAGACTAAACAACTTGTATAACAATCTTTATTTGACTAAAATGCTGCTAGCGATACGTGATACCGTAATGCGCGCGCGACAAACTGAGTATTACAGATTATATATATACAGATCTCTGGTATAAATGGGAAGGTGCTCAACACAGAAGGAGCGAACGGGATGAGACCAAAAAGACAACACGAGAACAATCGGACACAAACACTAATAAAAACGAAAAATACAAAAAAAAACTTGATTCTGCGATACAGCCATTTGGAATATCGTGCAAAAACATATATTCAAATGAATCTAATTCATTCAATATATCGCCCAGCCATAGGTCAGGTCGTTCCCAGTCTGGACCATAAACAGGTTGGAAAATTCCAGAAAATTATGTCATGGCTTTAGAAGCTTCTGAGGCTAATAGACATCATTTGAGTCAATTGGAGGTGTACCTGTGGATGTATTTCAAGGCCTACCTTCAAACTCAGTGCCTCTTTGCTTGACATCATGGGAAAATCAAAAGAAATCAGCCAAGACATCAGAAAACAAATTGTAGACCTCCACAAGTCTGGTTCATCCTTGGTAGCAATTCCCAAACGCCTGAAGGTACCACGTTTATCTGTACAAACAATAGCACACAAGTATAAACACCATGGGACCACGCAGCCGTCATACTGCTCAGGAAGGAGACGCGTTATGTCTCCTAGAGATGAATGCATTTTGGTGCGAAACGTGCAAATCAATCCCAGAATAACAGCAAAGGACCTTGTGAAGATGCTGGAGGAAACAGGTACAAAAGTATCTATATCCACAATAAAATGAGTCCTATATCGACATAACCTGAAAGGCCGCTCAGCAAGGAAGAAGCCACTGCTCTAAACCCGCCATAAATAAGACAGACTACGGTTTGCAACTGCACATGGGGACAAATATTGTACTTTTTGGAGAAATGTCCTCTGGTCTGATGAAACAAAAATAGAACTGTTTGGCCATAATGACCATCATTATGTTTGGAGGAAAAAGGGGAGGCTTGCAAGCATCCCAACCGTGAAGCACGAGGTTGGCAGCGTCATGTTGTGGGGGTGCTTTGCTGCAGGAGGGACTGGTGCAGTTCACAAAATAGATGGAATCATGAGGAAGGAAAATTATGTGGATATATTGAAGCAACATCTCAAGACATCAGTCAGGAAGTTAAAGCTTGGTCGCAAATGGGTCTTCCAAATGGACAATGACCCCAAACATAATTCCAAAGTTGTGGCAAAATGGCTTAAGGACAACAAAGTCAAGGTATTGGAGTGGCCATCACAAAGCCCTGACCTCACTCCTATAGAAAATTTGTGGGCAGAACTGAAAAGGCGTGTGTGAGCAAGGAGGCCTACAGACCTGACTTAGTTACACCAGCTCTGTCAGGAGGAATGGGCCAAAAGTCACCCAACTTAATGTGGAAAGCTTGTGGAAGGCTATCTGAATCATTTGACCCAAGTTAAACAATTTAAAGGCAATTCTACCAAATACTAATTGAGTGTATGTAAACTTCTGACCCACTGGAAATGTGATGAAAGAAATAAAAGTCTCTATTATTATTCTGACCTTTCACATTCTTAAAATAAAGTGGTGATCCTGACTGAGCAAAGACAGGGAATTCTTACTAGGATTAAATGTCAGGAATTGTGAAAAACTGAGTTTAAATGTATTTGACTGAGGTGTATGTACATTTCCGACTGTACACACCAAGACAGTTCATGTAGAATGCATACTGTGTATTTGTCTGTCTATGTACTGCCTATAGTAAAGTCAAACCCCATCCAGGTAAATAGTGCTAATTTCTTAACCCCTGTGTAATCCAATTATCCAAGTATTACTGTTAGCGCACATAAAGAAAAGGCTGGGCCTGTGGTCTTAAAAGATCTATATATTGACCTACTGAAATGTCAGTGTTGTTTATGGAAAAATGGTTGTCAACAGTTAATAGTCTTTTAACTGTCTGTCAGATAGGTCATCACTAAGAGATCCCTAATCACATCAATTGTACTTAAATAACATCTTGAGCTATAGCTTCCTGACCTCTATTCTAGACGTTTATTCGACAACAAAGTGAAAGACCAAGTGGCGTCTTCACAATGTATCAACAGAAAATGCAATATTCTGTTTATCTAATGTTCTGTATGTAGTTAGCTGTTTTTGTCACAGGTCAATAATTGAACATAGAATCCAGATCTATCCAAAGGGGTCAAGAAATGACCCAGTCCTAGCCTCATCAACCCAGGTACTGTCTGAGAGGCTGATCCATATCCATGCCTCTGAGTCTTTCAGATAAGGGTTTCTATAACCAGAGTGTTGTCTAGCCAATTATGAGTAATGGGATTGATCCATTATTAATTTTATCCACCAAAAAATCCATTCTGAAAAATGTTGCTATTTTTTGCTATTGGCTTCAATGTTGGTTTAATCAGAAATGCTTTTTGTTGTGTTATTTCTGATAGTAAATTACAGGTAGGCCTATATACCAGCTGTAACAGGACTGTTAAAGAATGCCACCTGCAAAAATACACTAAATACATACACACTGATTATCACCAAGTAAAATAACTTTAGTAAATTGACCCCTAACCTACATGACAAGTGAGGAAATGTTCTTTCTTTTTCAGGTGTGTTTGTGTGTGTTATTTTTTGTATTTTACTAGAGCTATCGGTGTATCTTAGGTCAAATATCCCACTCAGGCAACAAAATAGTTGTCAGGAGAAGATAGTGGTCTAACCGTACCACCTGATCACAAGGATCAAGGAACATCATGAGTGACAACACAGTCTTTAAAGATCAATCACAGTGACAACGCAGACTCTTTAAAGACCCATCACATGGACCAGGAACGCAACCACATACAGACAATGTCGACTTCCTTTGACAAGCTTGACACAGGTGTGCCCAGGCTTAATTGGATAAGTTAGTTAAAAACAACCGTATTGACCTTCCTCACTGACGTGCCCACCCCCTCTGATGTCCAGGAACGGAGGTGGGGTGGGGGAGGGTGGTGAAGGAGCTGACTGACCTTTTTAGAGACCATGTGCCTGGAAACCAGGAAACTCCAGGATTAAGAATCAGGGGTATTTAAACGAAGGCCGGTTCCTTGTGTTAATTTTGCTCTTGGACTGACATGCAGCAGTTGCTCTCATTTCGAGACAGAAGCTCCTTGGAACATTTGTGAAATTAGGTGAGGCAGAGACTTTTTATGCATTTATTTATTTAACCCTTATTTTCCAGGTAAGTTGACTGAGAACACATTCTCATTAACCACAACGACCTGGGCAATAGTTATGGGTGGGGGGGGGGCTCCTTATTGCTACTTTTCCTTATTATTCCTTAGAAATAATACATTATTACTACTTAATTACGTATCGCTAATATAGATGAATACATTAGTGCTACAGTATAAGTACACATCACTTGTAAAGGAAGTATAAAGGAAGAGTTATAAGAGTATCAAGCAGGAACATCTAAGATTGTGATTGATTGACTCATGCAAATCTAACACCTGTAGCCATGATGCAGAATGTACATGCATTTGTAATTGTAGCTCAACTGCTCATTGAGAATTCTAGCATGATAGCAATGAGTGTGCATTCAGATTGGGATGTGAAACAAAGGATTATGGACACAGTGCATGGAGGAATCCATTTGTGTGGTAGACAGAAGTCCACGTAGCTACAAACGTAGCTACAAACGTATCTTAACTCTAAAATCAGTGTTAGCAAGTTCCAATGTCCATACTAGAATAGCATTAAGAAGGCATGGCCAATGCATTGCTTCCCACTCAGTGGTATGCTAGTGTTGATATTGAAACAGTGAGATTTTTTTTTATAATAGCGCAGTGGGAACGAGGTGGGAAAACATTTGTGCTGTAGAAACAGACAGGTTAATTCTGCTCCTTAGGGGGCATTTTCAAAACGTCCAGTGGAAGGCAGATATCTGAGAGAGAGCAGACACCACATTCCCAGAGAGAGAGGCTAGACATACCTGTTAGAAGCAGAGACTGAAATCACAACAACAGATGCTTTTGTACAGCTTTACAGATCTCTATCCACTCTGGATGGGCATTAGGCAGTCACATAGGGAGAGCCAGATCTGTGATCTCATGCAGGTGCAGCATCTGTTGAGTTACATACCCTGTCCTGGTAAAGTGAGCTCCATCCACATCTTTATGTTAACAGGATTAAGGAGCTCCCAGGTTCGGGGAACGGGGTACTCAGGAGACAGATTAGGAGGATACTGCTTAAACGGATAAGAAGAACAGGACCAAGGACAGTGTTGCCTCACCTGTTGTCCAGTGTCTGAGCCACTAAAGAGATTGGCAGGCCAGCCACAAGACCATCATTAATTAACGTCCGTCCCAACTTCCTTACTAAGTCATAAGGATCAACCCCTTTTTCACTGACGACATCAAAGGCCAATGGGATCTAAAATCAGATGCACAGTAGTGAAGATATAATTTACAATAGTGTTACACTGCTATATGCATGTATATAAATTCAGTGGGGGCAAGTCAATTCAATATTTTAGTCAGGTCAAAATAATTGATCATGTAAAATCAGACATCCAAAAAGAAGAAGATGTCCATGCTAAGAAAGGAGAGTGGCCAGTGTCAAGACAATGTACCAACCCAAATGGGAAAGATGTTTTGAAAAATATATTATGGGGACTGAGAAATTAAGGAGGTGATTTTCCCCCTCCCTTCGTGTTCTAAGCAATTGCATGTGACACAGAGGACTTTCCTGGGATTTAAGAAGGGCAATTCATCAAATTGGGTTTTATATGGAATCAGAGATAATCTGGCTGTTTAGCTAAATCCCCCTGGTCTTTTCTGATTACCAGTAAGGTGGCTGGAGGGAGCCTGGCAGAGAGCAAGAGATTAGCAGAAAGACAGCAGTAGAGAAGAAGGGGGGGGGCAGACCTGAAGTGAAGTAAAACTAGATAAGAAAATGGGAGTGAGGATAATACAAGATAGAGGGAAATTATAGACTTTCTGGCCAACACTATAACAGCTAACCATCTCTCTTTCTAATGGGATTCATTGGCTTGTGAAACATGTTTACATTACCAAAGCAAGTGAAATAAACAAAAATTAAATAAACAATCAGAAATTAAGAGTAATCATTACACTCACAAAAATGTTAATACAATACAGACATTTCAAATGTTATTTTATGTACAGTCTTGTAACAATCTCTGTCTCTCTCTGTGTCAGACCTCAGTAGAAATGAACACAGCTCCCCCTGCAGGAAGTGCCCTGGCAACGCCCGCTGGGACAGCTGGCCCCACCACCCCCAAGAAGGGACCCCCCAAGTTCAAGCAGAGGCAAACCCGTACATTCAAGAGCAAGGCCCCCAAGCCTGGCCAGAAAGGGTGAGAATCTCTCTCTGTCATCACACATCCACAGATACACACAAAAACCACACACAACCGTTCCACATATTCACACTAACACATAGTTTTCTCACATTCTAAAACATGTATACAGACAGACAAATTCTATCATCTGTAAGATACAAACATGTTTCCTTGTCAATTGCAGATTTGGTGATGACATCCCAGGCATGGAGGGTCTTGGCACAGGTAACTTTGATATTCCATCTGCAAACATCAGTAGTCATGTTTTTTCATCTATATATTTGTATTTCTACTTTCAGTATACAGCACCTTCAGAAAGTCTTCATACCCCTTGAATTATCCCACATTTAGTTGTTACAGCCTGAATTCAAAATGGATTAAATAAATACAAATTATCACACATCTACACGCAATACCCCACAAAGACAAAGACAAAACATCTTTCGAGACATTTTTGCAAAAGTAATGAAAATAAGTATACGTAAATAAGTTTTCACTCCCTTGAGTCAATACATGTTCAAATCACTTGGTAAGTCTCAGAGTTTTGCACAATATTTTCCCATTATTATTTAAACATTTTAGCTCTGCTCATTGCTAGACAACCATTTTCAAGCAGATTTAAGTCAAAACTATAACTCGGACACTTAAGAACATTCATTGTCTTCTTGGTAAGCAACTCCAGTGTAGATTTGGCCTTGCGTTTTAAGTTATTGTCCTGCTGAAATGTAAATTCATCTCCCAGTGTCTGGTGGAAGGTTTTCCTCTAGGATTTTGTCCTGTGCTTAGCTCCATTACGTTTTATTTTTACCCTGTAAACTCCCCAGTCCTTAAAGATTACAAGCATACCCATAACATGATGCAGCCACCACTGTACTTGAAAATATGGAGAGTGGTACTCAGTAATGTGTTGTATTGGACATAACACTTTGTAATCAGGACAAAAAGTGAACAGCTTTGCCACATTTTTTGCATTTTTACTTTAGTGCCTTGTTGCAGACGATGCATGTTTTGAAATATTTTTATTCTGTACAGAGGTCCTTCTTTTCACTCTGTGAATTAGGTTAGTATTGTGGAGTAACTACAATGTTGTTGATCCATCCTCAGTTTTTTCTTATCACAGCCATTAAACTCTATAACCCTTGTAAAGTCACAATTGGCCTCATGGTGAAATCCCTGAGCGGTTTCCTTCCTCTCCGGCAACTGAGTTAGGAAGGACGCCTGTATATTTGTAAAGACTGGGTGTATTGATACACCATCCAAAGTTAAATTAATAACTTCACTATGCTCAAAGGGATACTCAATGTCTGCTTTTATTATTTTATAGGTGCCCTTTGTGATGAGGAATCGGAAAACATCCCTGGTCTTTGAAGTTGAATCTGAGTTTGAAATTCACTGTTCGACTGAGGGACCATACAGATAATGTTATGTGTGGGGTACAGAAATGAGGTAGTCATTTAAAAATTATGTTCAACACTATTATTGCACACAGAGTGAGTCCATCCAAGAAAATGTATTGACTCAAGACATTTCAGATTTGAATTTTTAATTAATTTGTAAAAAATGTGCAAAACATAATTCCACTTTGACATTATGGGGTATTGTGTGTTTTAATCCATGTTCAATTCAGGCTGTAACACAACAAAATGTGGAATTACTTCTGAAGGCACTGTATATCTGTATACTTCTGTATATCGACAATCAAGACAACCAACAAGTGTTTCTTGTCCTTTTTCATCAACTGGACAATCAATAGTACTTATTTCTCCCTCTCTCATTCTCTCTAGACATAGCAGTGGTCTGCCCATGGGAGGCCTATGGCGACATGGAGCTCAGTGATCTGGCCAAATATGGAATCATCTAAGACTACTGCCTCCTGCTTTCCCTTAACCTCTACGTTCTTGACCCTTTCCTTCTGTGTTAGTCTGGCGCGCCACCATAAGGCGACTGGCCATCCCCCTAAAGTCATCTCGTCACTCCACGCTGTTCTTAAGTCTGTTGTGGTCAGGCACTGCGGCCTGAAAGACCACATACGGTGAGCAGACGGAACACTGAACTGTTTATTTTTATTATTATCATATAATAGTATTATACTGTATTTTATACAGGACATAAGAGATACTTGATGTGATAAGACAAGACCACCCCCACCCCTCTCTACATTAGCTTACCTCGACTCCCCCTTCCCTCTATCCTTTTGGAACCACTCAGATCCCGTTCGTCCCCCAATTCCTCTGTGAACCATCAACCACAGAAATGGGCGCAAGCAAAAAACTAGCTATGACTAGCTTGTACTTGCTTATAGTCTACCACAGAACTGTAAATATGTCTCTGTTTCCAATGCAACCTCTATCTTCGTTACCCTCCCTTTTTTTTACCCCAATCTCTTTTTTGCATGGTGTTTTTTTAACTTGCTGTTGATAAGGCGTGCTACTGTGAACACACAGGAAACGAAAGGGATCCCGGGAGGAGGGTGTGTGATGCTTTGTCATAGACCAGTATGGTGAAGGCATTCCCTGTTATCCCTGTGGTGCTACAACACCGCCCCCTTCTTAGTGTACGGTATGCTACCAAACACAATATAAATATGTTGATGTGTTACAAACACATTTATATGACGGAATGTTTATGTGTGATTGTATGTCCTGATAGATACATTAAAGTTTTTATTTTCAATACTCATGTTGTCCTTCTGTCATCTCTGAGAAAATATGAGAAAATACAACCCCTTCCATGATGGGGTATAAAATGAAAATCTGAGTATGTTATACTTTTAATTAATAACTGACATTCTTTTAATGAACATTCATAAGCATATAATTCAACCATATTTTGTTCTACATTGCTCCACCATAGCAGACTGTAGTTTGAAACTTTAACAAATGTACAGTACCAATCAATTGTTTGTACACACCGACTCGTTCAAGGATTTTGCTTTATTTTTACTATGTTTTACATTGTAGAAAAATAGTGAAGACATCAATACGATGAAATAACACATATGGAATCATGTAGTAACTAAAAAAAGTGTTAAACAAATCAAAATCTATTTTATATTTGAGATTCTCAAAGTAACCTCCCTTTGCCTTGATGACAGCTTTGCACACTCTTGGTATTCCTTCAACCAACGTCATGTTGTTGTCACCTGGAATGCATTTCAATTAACTGCTTTCCTTCTTAATGCGTTTGAGCCAATCAGTTGTGTTGTGACAAGGTAGGGGTGGTATACAGAAGATAGCCCTATTTGGTAAAATACCAAGTCCATATTATGGCAAGAACAGCTCAAATAAGCAAAGAGAAACGACAGTCCATCATTACTTTAAGACATGAAGGTCAGTCAATATGGAAAATGTCAAGAACTTTGAAGGTTTCTTCAAGTGCAGTTGCAAAAACCATCAAGCGCTATGATGAAACTGGCTCTCATGAGGACCGCCACAGGAAAGGAAGACCCAGAGTTTCCTCTGCTGCAGAGGATTAATTCAGTACAGTTAACTGCACCTCAGATTGCAGCCCAAATAAATGCTTCACCGAGTTCAAGTAACAGACACATCTCAACATCAACTGTTCAGAGGAGACTGCATGAATCAGGCCTTCTTGGTTGAATTGCTGCAAAGAAACCACTAATAAAGGACACCAATAAGAAGAAGATACTTTCTTGGGCCAAGAAACACAAGTAATGGATATTAGACAGGTGGAAATCTGTCCTTTGGTCAGATGAGTCCAAATTTGAGATTTTTGGTTCTGACCGCCGTGTCTTTGTGAGACGCAGAGTACATTTACATTTACATTTAAGTCATTTAGCAGACGCTCTTATCCAGAGCGACTTACAAATTGGTGAATTCACCTTCTGACATCAGTGGAACAGCCACTTTACAATAGTGCATCTAAATCATTTAAGGGGGGGTGAGGAGGATTGCTTTATCCTATCCTAGGTATTCCTTGAAGAGGTGGGGTTTCAGGTGTCTCCGGAAGGTGGTGATTGACTCCGCTCTCCTGGCGTCGTGAGGGAGTTTGTTCCACCATTGGGGGGCCAGAGCAGCGAACAGTTTTGACTGGGCTGAGCGGGAACTGTACTTCCTCAGTGGTAGGGAGGCGAGCAGGCCAGAGGTGGATGAACGCAGTGCCCTTGTTTGGGTGTAGGGCCTGATCAGAGCCTGGAGGTACTGCGGTGCCGTTCCCCTCACAGCTCCGTAGGCAAGCACCATGGTCTTGTAGCGGATGCGAGCTTCAACTGGAAGCCAGTGGAGAGAGCGGAGGAGCGGGGTGACGTGAGAGAACTTGGGAAGGTTGAACACCAGACGGGCTGCGGTGTTCTGGATGAGTTGTAGGGGTTTAATGGCACAGGCAGGGAGCCCAGCCAACAGCGAGTTGCAGTAATCCAGACGGGAGATGACAAGTGCCTGGATTAGGACCTGCGCCGCTTCCTGTGTGAGGCAGGGTCGTACTCTGCGGATGTTGTAGAGCATGAACCTACAGGAACGGGCCACCGCCTTGATGTTAGTTGAGAACGACAGGGTGTTGTCCAGGATCACGCCAAGGTTCTTAGCGCTCTGGGAGGAGGACACAATGGAGTTGTCAACCGTGATGGCGAGATCATGGAACGGGCAGTCCTTCCCCGGGAGGAAGAGCAGCTCCGTCTTGCCGAGGTTCAGCTTGAGGTGGTGATCCGTCATCCACACTGATATGTCTGCCAGACATGCAGAGATGCGATTCGCCACCTGGTCATCAGAAGGGGGAAAGGAGAAGATTAATTGTGTGTCGTCTGCATAGCAATGATAGGAGAGACCATGTGAGGTTATGACAGAGCCAAGTGACTTGGTGTATAGCGAGAATAGGAGAGGGCCTAGAACAGAGCCCTGGGGGACACCAGTGGTGAGAGCGCGTGGCGAGGAGACAGATTCTCGCCACGCCACCTGGTAGGAGCGACCTGTCAGGTAGGACGCAATCCAAGCGTGGGCCGCGCCGGAGATAACCAACTCGGAGAGGGTGGAGAGGAGGATCTGATGGTTCACAGTGTCGAAGGCAGCCGATAGGTCTAGAAGGATGAGAGCAGAGGAGAGAGAGTTAGCTTTAGCAGTGCGGAGCGCCTCCGTGATACAGAGAAGAGCAGTCTCAGTTGAATGACTAGTCTTGAAACCTGACTGATTTGGATCAAGAAGGTCATTCTGAGAGAGATAGCGGGAGAGCTGGCCAAGGACGGCACGTTCAAGAGTTTTGGAGAGAAAAGAAAGAAGGGATACTGGTCTGTAGTTGTTGACATCGGAGGGATCGAGTGTAGGTTTTTTCAGAAGGGGTGCAACTCTCGCTCTCTTGAAGACGGAAGGGACGTAGCCAGCGGTCAGGGATGAGTTGATGAGCGAGGTGAGGTAAGGGAGAAGGTCTCCGGAAATGGTCTGGAGAAGAGAGGAGGGGATAGGGTCAAGCGGGCAGGTTGTTGGGCGGCCGGCCGTCACAAGAAGCGAGATTTCATCTGGTGAGAGAGGGGAGAAGGAGGTCAGAGCACAGGGTAGGGCAGTGTGATCAGAACCAGCGGTGTCGTTTGACTTAGCAAACGAGGATCGGATGTCGTCGACCTTCTTTTCAAAATGGTTGACGAAGTCATCTGCAGAGAGGGAGGAGGGGGGGGAGGGGGAGGAGGATTCAGGAGGGAGGAGAAGGTGGCAAAGAGCTTCCTAGGGTTAGAGGCAGATGCTTGGAATTTAGAGTGGAAGAAAGTGGCTTTAGCAGCAGAGACAGAGGAGGAAAATGTAGAGAGGAGGGAGTGAAAGGATGCCAGGTCCGCAGGGAGGCGAGTTTTCCTCCATTTCCGCTCGGCTGCCCGGAGCACTGTTCTGTGAGCTCGCAATGAGTCGTCGAGCCACGGAGCGGGAGGGGAGGACCGAGCCGGCCTGGAGGATAGGGGACATAGAGAGTCAAAGGATGCAGAAAGGGAAGAGAGGAGGGTTGAGGAGGCAGAATCAGGAGATAGGTTGGAGAAGGTATGAGCAGAGGGAAGAGATGATAGGATGGAAGAGGAGAGAGTAGCGGGGGGAGAGAGAGCGAAGGTTGGGACGGCGCGATACCATCCGAGTAGGGGCAGTGTGGGAAGTGTTGGATGAGAGCGAGAGGGAAAAGGATACAAGGTAGTGGTCGGAGACTTGGAGGGGAGTTACAATGAGGTTAGTGGAAGAACAGCATCTAGTAAAGATGAGGTCGAGCGTATTGCCTACCTTGTGAGTAGGGGGGGAAGGTGAGAGGGTGAGGTCAAAAGAGGAGAGGAGTGGAAAGAAGGAGGCAGAGAGGAATGAGTCAAAGGTAGACGTGGGGAGGTTAAAGTCGCCCAGGACTGTGAGAGGTGAGCCGTCCTCAGGAAAGGAGCTTATCAAGGCATCAAGCTCATTGATGAACTCTCCGAGGGAACCTGGAGGGCGATAAATAATAAGGATGTTAAGCTTGAAAGGGCTGGTAACTGTGACAGCATGGAATTCAAAGGAGGCGATAGACAGATGGGTAAGGGGAGAAAGAGAGAATGACCACTTGGGAGAGATGAGGATCCCGGTGCCACCACCCCGCTGACCAGAAGCTCTCGGGGTGTGCGAGAACACGTGGGCGGACGAAGAGAGAGCAGTAGGAGTAGCAGTGTTGTCTGTGGTGATCCATGTTTCCGTCAGTGCCAAGAAGTCGAGGGACTGGAGGGAGGCATAGGCTGAGATGAACTCTGCCTTGTTGGCCGCAGATCGGCAGTTCCAGAGGCTACCGGAGACCTGGAACTCCACGTGGGTCGTGCGCGCTGGGACCACCAGATTAGGGTGGCCGCGGCCACGCGGTGTGGAGCGTTTGTATGGTCTGTGCAGAGAGGGGAGAACAGGGATAGATAGACACATAGTTGACAGGCTACAGAAGAGGCTACGCTAATGCAAAGGAGATTGGAATGACAAGTGGACTACACTTATCGAATGTTCAGAACGTTAAGCTTACGTAGCAAGAATCTTATTGACTAAAATGATTGAAATTATACAGTACTGCTGGAGTAGGCTAGCTGGCAGTGGCTACGTTGTTGACACTACACTAATCAAGTCGTTCCGTCGAGTGTAATAGTTTCTACAGTGCTGCTATTCGGGGGCTAGCTGGCTAGCTAGCAGTGTTGATTACGTAATGTTACGTTAAAAGAACGACAATAGCTGGCTAGCTAACCTAGAAAATCGCTCCAGACTACACAATTGTCTTAGATACAAAGACGGCTATGTAGCTAGCTAGCTACGATCAAACAAATCAAACCGTTGTACTGTAATGAAGTGAAATGAAAATGTGATACTACCTGTGGAGCGAGGCGGAATGTTGACCGGGTTGTTGAAGTTCAAATCGGAAGACGTTGGCTAGCTGTTGGCTAGCTAGCTAGCAGTAACTCCTACGTTAAGGACGACAAGTAGCTGGCTAGCTAACCTCGGTAAATAAGATAATCACTCTAAGTCTACACACTCTAAACTACACAATTACCTTGGATACGAAGACAGCAAAGACAACTATGTAGCTAGCTAACACTACACTAATCGAGTCGTTGAGTGTAATAGTTTCTACAGTGCTAGTGGACGTTAGCTAGCTGCTGGGCAGGTACGTTAGGATGACGAAATACGATAATTACGCAATTATCTTTGATACAAAGACGGCTATGTAGCTAGCTAAGAAGAAGTTGCTAAGATTAGACAAATCAAACCGTTGTACTATAATGAAATGTAATGAAAAGTTATACTACCTGCGGACCGAAGTGTAGATGCGACCGCTCGCTCCAACCCGGAACCGGAAAACGTAAACAGATGATTTCCATGTATGTGGTTCCCACCGTGAAGCATGGAGGAGGAGGTGTGGTGGTGCTTTGCTGATGACACTGTCTCTGATTTATTTAGAATTCAAGGCACACTTAACCAGCATGGCTACCACAGTATTCTGCAGTGAAATCCCATCCCATCTGGTTTGCGCTTAGTGGGGCTATCATTTGTTTTTCAACAGGACCTTGACCCCAAACACACCTCCAGGCTGTTTAAGGGCTATTTGACCAAGGAGATGGATGGAGTGCTGCATCAGATGACCTGGCCTCCATAATCACACGACCTCAACCCAATTTGAGATGGCTTTGGATGAGTTGGACAGCAGAGTGAAGGAAAAGCAGCTAACAAGTGCTCAGTATATGTGGGAACTCCTTCAAGACTGTTGGAAAAGCATTTCTCATGAAGCTGGTTGAGAGAATGCCAAGAGTGTTCAAAGCTGTCATCAAGGCAAAACGTGGTTACTTTGAAGAATCTAAAATAGATTTGGATTTATTTAACACTTTTTTGTTACTACATGATTCCATGTGTTAGTTCATAGTTTTGGTGTCTTCACTATTATTGTAGAAAATAGTAAAAATAAAGAAAAACCCTTGAATGAGTAGGTGTGTCCAAACTTTTGACTGGTACTGTATATATTTCTCACAACCGGTTACTATGTTAGGTTTTTCCCAAACATACTGTACATGTCCTTATCTCAGAAACACATCCAACTGTCACCAGTTGAGACAACAATGTCTCATTTCCATGACATACCAACCACAAATATTGAGTAAGAATAATACAGTATGCCACTCTTGGAATATCCCAGACAATGTCCTGGGTGTTACAATCCCTTAGCACACGAAAGGATGGCGAAATCAAATCCTTTATTTCACAGTCTTTGGCATTTGTGTTGCTACGTTGTATTGGTTGATGCCCTGTGTTCATAGGTCAGTCTGTGTTTTAATATGTATTTAGTAACTCTTGATAGTCTGCTGATACTGTATATTCTTCTCCTAGGTCCCTGAAGCTTATGGAAATCCTATACTGTGAACAGACAAACTATCCCGACCTGTGTGTCTGTCTCTATGAAAGCTTCAGTGTTGATCCACTCTGCTCCATTTACACACACCTTACAGAACGTCCTTGCCTGTACAGACTTGATCCCAGGAGCTCAGCACGGGCTTGTTCATACAGAGACCCATTGGAAGGCATTCTCCCTCCCTGAGGGGTATCAGTGTTGTGGGGTTATGTCTAAGTGGTTACTGTTAGTCTCAGGGACAGTTAGATGAGTCAGTTGTGTTATTCAGCCTTCTCCTTCCTCCTCCTCGGTTGTCACTAGTTACTACAGACACAAAGTAATAAACCATGATTTTGAACCTAACCTTAATCCTAACCACACTTGTGTCTAAACCTAACCTTAAATTAAAACCAAAAAGCACATTTTTGTTTGAATGAATAGCCCATTTTGAGTTTGTGGTTGTAGTAACTAGTGGAAACCCTCCCTCTCACCTCTCTCTTTTTAACATAGCAACCAGCAGTGTGATTATTTGTGATGACATTGCATTCAGATCTTTGCCTATGCATATCATTTCCAATCATGTGGTCAACTCTCATAGATAGATGTTCAACCTTAGCATTTCCTTAATTTTGTGTGTGTGTGTGTGTGTGTGTGTGTGTGTGTGTGTGTGTGTGTGTGTGTGTGTGTGTGTGTGTGTGTGTGTGTGTGTGTGTGTGTGTGTGTGTGTGTGTGTGTGTGTGTGTGTGTGTGTGTGTGTGTGTGTGTGTGTGTGTGTGTGTGTGTGTGTGTGTGTGTGTGTGTGTGTGTGTGTGTTTGTGTGTGTGTGTATGTCAGTGCCTGTTCCATAGCCTCCAGGGATTCAAGCCCCACCTATACTTTGCTGTTTTGTGAGATAGACTAAGAAAAAGAGAGTGAGAGGAGGGGAAGTCAGGGGTGGGTCAGTCCAAACTTCTCTCCCATCGCTTCACCACTAGATGTAAATGTGGATGAGGTGGAAAAAAAACCCCATCATCTTTCGTTTCCAAAAATAATTGACTCCCTCTCTCATTCCCCTCTTCCTGCTTTCCCTCCCTCTTGCTCTGCCTGTGGAAGATATGGGAACATCCTTGAGTCAGGAGGCGCGTTCATACATAGATGACTGTCTACTGATGCATCTGCTGAGAGTTTATTGCAAATCTCAAGTGGAACTACAAGTAGGATCATAAATAACCTCCGACCACAGAGGTGGATGCACTGAAGCCTCAGGATAAAGGGTAAATAATTAATGTTACTATTCTTTGTTAGTTTGAAAGTTGTAGCTTGAATGGAGGTAAAACCTACCAATTTTTTTTGCCACCTGTTTTGCCACAGGAAGAGTTTGTTGTTTTAAAGTAAAAATGTTGCTCACAAGATTAAAAGTAAGCAGTTGAGGCAGCGATGCCTTCATGTCTCCTGTTGTTGGATGACGATTAATCATTATTGTTTAGACTGTTGTTACTGTCAACCAATTCAACGACCCAATCAATGGAAAAACATTCAAAACAATTGTTTGATTCAATATTTGTTTATGTTATGTAACAAATGACCAACCACATAAACATGTTCCTTAAATAATCAGTAAAGATAGACTTGATAGAGATGTTTTAGTGACTTTTAGAGGTTTTATCTCCTGCCCTCTGTGCAAAACAGAGTTATCCTTAAGGGTTATATAAAGTGGCCAGGGCCATATTTATCCAGCGATAAGCATATTAAATGTCATATTTGAATCTCTGACACTGAAACAAGGGCTCTGCTATGAACTAGAGGAAGTGACAATCAACTATCAGGAGAGTCTATCTCTGGCTTCTTTCTCTCACTCCCTCTCACTTCAATCTCAGTGTGTCAACCCCCCTTGCATTTATATTTCACTGTCACGCTCACTCCCTATTGCCGTCTTTCCTGGTTTCACCTGACTTTATGAGTTAATGTAGTCTATATTTGTCCTCTGTGGGAGAGCAGGGATGGGCAACGGGACGTCACAATTTATTTATGATTTATTACGAAATCAGTTGGGGTTTCAACTTACTGCTGCGAGTTAAAATAGTGGAATATACAAGGTGCAATTTCGAAAGGTGGTTGTGCATCAGCAGTTATTCTCTTGGCATATAAAGCACTGACAGTCAGTCAATTAGCCCATGTCAGATAACATTTTTTAGATCCCCAAGTTAGTTTTGTGGCCAGCTATCTAAACATTTCTCTCCACCCTATGGCAAAATGTGTAGAATTGCAGGAAATGATCTGTAAAACAATGTGGGTACGCAGACCTCGAGCAACTGCGACCCCTCATGATGAGTTCAGATTTTCTGTGGCCCCAAGTTGTCCATCCCTGATGTAGAGTATCAAGAACCTGTTCCTAATTAAATCACTCCTAATTCTTCTATTCTTACCTTGTACACAAAGTTATTTCCCTGTCCTGGCATGTCTGGCTGCTCCCTTCCCTCTGGCTGCTCTCTCTCTCTCTCTCTCTCTCTCTCTCTCTCATCTTTATTCAAAAGCACCTTAATTTATTTGATTGTCCTAAATACCGCTATGCTCTATAAATAAAGATATTCAGAGTTAAAAATACATGCTCTCATGTATGCTACTTTTTCCAGGTAGCAAAGGCCCATCTGAGCAGGGAGTATACCATCAAAAAGGAAAACCAGAGAGGAAGGATACAACAACATGCAGACAAAACAAAACAAAAGGATGGTCTTTCCATTCCAGATACACAAATCTATTTTTCTCATCCTACTATTCAATGTCCCACTTCCCAGCACATGTCAGACCACACTGAAT
The DNA here is from genome assembly GCF_036934945.1 of Oncorhynchus masou masou. Classification (NCBI taxonomy): domain Eukaryota; kingdom Metazoa; phylum Chordata; class Actinopteri; order Salmoniformes; family Salmonidae; genus Oncorhynchus; species Oncorhynchus masou. The sequence goes on along the minus strand of NC_088225.1, from coordinate 12,248,075 downwards.
GCCAGCAGCCTCAACCAAACCATCCCTCCCAGTGCTGCCACTAGCTCTAATGCTATCCCCAATACCACCACTAACAATCCCACTGTAAAAACCACTATCAACCGAGGCACCACTTCCTTCCTCCAACGCAACTCTTCCTCAAACTCCACTTCCCAGGATGCAATCCTGGGGTGTGGGGCGGATCTGGACCCTGTGTACTCCTACCTGTGTGACCGTCAGGCGGCGTGGGGTATCGTAGTGGAGAGCCTGGCCTCACTGGGTTTTGTGGTCAGTTCAGGGCTGCTGGTGGGGCTGCTGTTCTGGACCCTGTGGATGTGTGTGTCGTCCCGCCAGCGCAGGGGCATCGGGGGGAGCGTAGCTTCCATGGCTCTGTTCCTGCTCAGCACGGCGGGGGTCTTCGCCCTGACCTTTGCCTTCGTCATCCGCCTCACCACCCAGACATGCCCCACGCGCCTCTTCCTGTTCGGGGTGCTGTTCTCCCTGGCTTTCTCCTGCCTGCTGGCTCGCTGCCTGGCCCTGCTGGGCTTCTCTGTAGCCCGGGGCTGGGGGGAGGCTGGGTTGGCTCTGGCCCTCTCCACCCTCCAGGTGGTCATCGCTACAGAGTGGCTGATCATCGTGCTGCTGCGGGACGGCCAGCCCTGCCAGTACTCCCAGGGGGAGTTTGTCATGTTGCTCATCTACGTGCTGGTTCTGCTGGCCGCCGGCCTGGTCCTCTCCCTGTGGTGCCTCTGCCGCTCCTGTCTCACCTACAGCTACAGCGGGGGCAGCCACCGACAGAGCCAGGTCCAGGCCGCGCTGCTCTGTCTCACCCTGCTGCTGTCAGCTGCCATCTGGGTGGTGTGGATCGCCCTGCTGACCCGGGGTAACATGGAGATGGGCCGGCGGCCGCAGTGGGATGACCCGGTGCTGAGTATAGCCCTGGTGGCCAACGGCTGGGTCCTGCTGCTGGGCCACGGACTAGCCCAAGTGGTTCTCCTCTGCAGGTGGGAGGCCAGCTCCAAGGAGGGCCCCCTAGACTTTGGTGGATGGACCAGTCCCAACGCCAACCTGCCAGGGCTGGGGAGCCCGAAAGAAGGGAGGGAGAACAGAAGCTTTGAGAACGACGGTGAGGAACGGAGAAGTGAGAAACAGTAGCACTGGAAAGGAGTAAAGCAGGGAAATGTACTGTACTGCATGTCTACGTTTAGTTAATCAGCAACATAACATTAGAAACACAGAAAATGGACTGGTGGTACAGTACTAATAAGTTAGCATGGAAGCTACATTATATATGGACTAGATCCAATGAATAAAATGTGACATAAGAGGTTAATTACACAATCTGTCACTTTAATACTCACTGTATGGAATCTGCAGATAATTGAGTCACTGTATCGTGTTCTCTTCACCAGGCAGAAAACAAGACCCCGTTTTCCAATCACCATATGAGTCTGGATTCTCAATGACAGTGAGTAGGCGTCAAAATGGCTCTGGGCTTACTGGGTGATTATAGAAACGAGAATCAGCATGTTGTAACAAAGAATAACTAACAAAAATACATACTTAATCCAGTATAAGATAATTTATAGAATTGTATTTTACAAGAGACACAATTCACAAATTCTACAGCACAAGTGTAGAGTCATGTTTTAAGTGTAAAACTAACAGACTCAATAATCCATCCCTTCTGGGAATGCTATTAAGTCCAGAAGTTGTGGGCGGAGCTAGAAAGTTGGCTGTCAGAAGTATTACAATGTAAATGTACTTTTAATCTGTCTGTCTGCATATTTCAAGACATGGCACATGGGGGTGTAGTGAGATACCCGGTCATTTGGATGATTCTCTAACAAAAACTGAACAACATACGCACATCCAGGTACTTTACATGGATGCCCGATGAAAACTTAAGGGTTGAAACATTGTTATAAATAAATATCACCTGGGAGCGTGAGCAGCAGTGTGCGGCATTTTCCTTTCTGTTTTCCATGGACAATTCTCTTCTCATCACTCATCTTGAAAAAACGTATACTAAAAACGTGGAAATCAATCAATTCGCCATTGCTAACACAATGGAAAAATCAAATGATGTAGTATTTCAATATTGAAAGAGCGTGGGCTACGGAGAGAAACAAAATGGTGCAGTTTCAGGCCATGTGGAGGAAAGTAGTGGGGGTGTGTGCTAGTGGATCTGGGCAGGTGTGATGCGGTTGATGTTTGTATGATGTTGTCATTTGAATGTTTATGTCTTGTGTTGTTCATAAAAGATAAATAACATCTTACAAAAGAACATGACCCTTGCCATTACAAGCCATGTATATGTAATGCTGAACAACTAATTGACATTATTTACTGCACTAATGTTTTAAAGTTTCACTATGTCTGTGTTTCAGGAAATCGATCCTGACAAAGATTACTCCATCCCTCGTCCTCAGACCACCAACATCAGCGAGCCCTATGATGTATACTATGGACACAGCCTGTCTGATTAAGATCGCTTCGCTTTTCATGTACACACACCCACACACAAAGACAACCTAACAGCTTAACATATGTAAAAAAACGTTACAACTGCAATAGCATCTGCTATATATGTGTATGTGACTAATACAATTGCATTTATACATGCACTCTCACATGGCCCAGAAATGTTTTGGAAGTTCAGCTACAAATGTATATGTCTTGTATAGAACCTGCATTGCAACATGATTTCCATAATTAGGTGACTAAGGCCCCAATCAATTAATTTAATGTTTCTTTACTCAGGCTGGATCCAGATAGAATGAGCTTACTGAATCTGAGCTAATGTGACAGGAGTGTTTTTGCAACACGCTACTTGAAAACACCAGAGACAGTGTCTAATAGTCTCAGGCAGGAGGAGGCGTGAATCTGTCTGTATCAGGGTGCCAAACTGCAGGGATGGGCAGGGGCAGCGCCAGGCATGTGTGAAGGAGAGACAGGACCTGGCAGCGATAAAATAGACCCTTGTCACCATGTCTTAACATCTTACGTAAAGGTGGATGCCATTTTTTTTTTTTTTTACATCCCACTTTATGAACACATGCTTTGCATATTGTGCCGTTTGAAAAAGTGTTATTAAAATGGAATGTTAAAAGGTATTTTTGTTAGTCATATCTAACAGCAGAGGGCTGATTGATTCTCACAAAAAGAAGCACAAGCTTGATTGAGTGGTACTACGGTTTTCACCACTAGGTGACACTGTACAAGATGTGAATTATTGTTGGTGGGATTCAATTTACCTCAATGTTCATACCATTATTGAGCCACCAAATGTAAACAAATGCATTCCATCATGTCATTTCCCCATGCAAATAGCAGTTCACTGATATTAATGATAGATCTGTAGCGCTCTAGGAATGACATGAGAGCAATATAACGTTCTACTCTGCCTGCCTATAGCCATCATGGTCATCTCATAATGGGCGGGTCTGTCGGGTCAATACCTCAATAATTCAGTGGATCCATGTGCTTTATTGTTTCACTGATCAAACAGCCCTCAATGTAATCCTTTCACTTAGTCCTACTTCAATCATCTGGAAGTGCATGTCATCAAATTGGCAATTAGCCTCTTGTGCATTAGAGCAATTAACAGGGATATGAGATTTCCTCCAAGCTCAACCCAGACATTCACATTCATTAACTTTGGACACAATGGTTAGTTAGACACAATGATTAGACACAATGATTGGTTAGGGAAAATTGGCTACTTTAGAGTTCAAGTTGGCATAGTTTCCTCCAGCTCTACTACTAGTGAACAATAGGTATGAACTGTGTGACCAAGCCATACCCTATGGTTACATAAAAATAATCAATGGCAACTAAATCTATCAAACATTTTACCCAAATAAGAAGTTGAGAAAAGAAGAGTATAAAAACCAAACCGTTTATTATTTACATTCAATAACAATGACAGGAAATAGAAGGCAAACATGAAGATGGAAAAAAAATGAAAAGAAATACACAAGCCACTTGAAGAAAATAAAAACAATATCACTTGGATCAATGAGCTTAGCAATGCACATGTGAAAACTAAAAAGTCACATGCAATTCCAACTCATATGAAATCCCTGTCCAACAACTCCCACTAGGTTGACTTCAGCACAGTGCAGGGGCAAGTCAGACACACAGCTGGGTCTAAGGTGATCGCCGTGAGAGGACACATGGGAGTCTCCACTGCTGGGTAACAAGTGGAAGGTTATGGAGGGATGGTCAGTTGCTGTGCCATAGAGCAGTCTTGTGCTACAATGCAAGGCATTGGAAACAACAGTCCAGTCTGTGCTGGTGGGACAACATCATTGGTTACTTAACATACTTCAAAAGAAAAACTGCAGGGGTTCAACATTCCAAATTCAAATTGAACTAAGGGATATAACTGGTAATTCAAATGATACCATGACCACAGAAGAACATAGATAACCCAGGCATAAACTTAACAAAACAAGCAGTATTGTACATATCATTATTCCCCCCCCAACTAGAAAAACTCAAATGGACTTTGTTGAAACCCCTCTCAATCCTGCCTTCATATTTCACATAACCTCCTTTCCATAGACATTGTTTTGATTCATGCAACAAATGAAATGACATTTGACCCCGTCCTTCTCACAGAAACATGCATACTGATACTTTTAATACTTTTTAAGAGAAGTTCAAAATTCTTATTGTCACGATATCATGGCATAAATACGCAACAGAATAACTAATGCAGCTGTATGCATCCCTGCCAGCCCTGATAAAACAGCTAGCAACATGGTAATCATCATGTCAACAGGTGGTTTATGGCTCAGCTCTTCACCTGGGTCCTCCACCCTACAACTGTTCCTGAACTACAAACTCACTCCCAACTGGAAAAAGGAGGCATGTGGGGGGGAGCTCTTTAAAATGGTGTGGAATAGAACACTTTGTTTCACCATCACACTCACTCTCGTCTGACATTTATTCTGTATCAAAATGCCAAATTCCCCTCTCAAGTCTACTGTGGACTCCTAAATGTTATATTTAACCCAACATTTTCCACTGATTTATCTGCCTGGGACCACTTCATCCAAACCCCTTGGCACATTCAGCAGCCCCGTTTTAAAAGACCAACTGTGACAGTTCCCAAATGTATTTTGGGGATTTTAAGTCTATTAATCTGTTGCTATAAAATTATGTAAATAAATTCATGTTTGCCCCCATCTTCCCTCTCCACTTTTCAGATGACATTTCCCAGGACACGGTGCTTTTAAAACACCACCATCAGCAAACTGAAAGGGAGCACTTTGAACCCACCATAAAATAGAAAAAGAGCTAAAATAACAGCAAGAACAATCAGAAAAAGTATAATAAATGTGTACACTTGACCAACAAATGTGCTTTTAGAGAATCTTTGGAACCAAAAGACAAACAATAGCAATAACATATTCAGAGTATATGGAGATACATAATAGGTCAAAGACTATTTATATATTTTTGTTGCCCACTTCCTGTACCTTAAAGTAGCATTGAGGCAGTGACTTTAATACATACTGGACTAGAACATTCCCAAAGACTTAGGAGGGAGGAAGATTGCATTGGGTGAACATTACGTTGTTTCACTTCTCGCGTGTCTGTATTTGTGTCAACTTGACAAAAAATATATATTAAAAATAGTGAAACCAAAAGTAACATCAACTTGCAGTGTTTGTAACTCTCATGTTTCCTACCATCTGGTTTGTTCCCTCAAACCCCTAAGAATTCCATTCTTATCTGTGAATAGCTGGGTCCAGCTTGCATGACTGGTTTCTACATCATGTTAGCTATGCCCAGACACTTTCAATGTTTTTACCCCGTTCCGTCACCATTCTGATGCTACACCTGTAACGTCATATAGTCTAGTAAGGAGAACATGTACACAGAGTTGTGTTGAGCAGGCATGAGTTGTACAATATTCTCAAAAGTAAAAATGAAGACAATGTAGGTATATAATAGTAAGGATACATGATACAGATCAAAAGACGTGTCATTATAGTTTCAACTACAGTAAGAATCATAATCATAATACTTAGACCAGCAATAACAGTATCAATCAACTGGAAAATGGGAAAATTATGATGATAGTGGATGTAATTTCATTGCACCCACATTATATAATAACTTTAAGCAATGCTTTTTCATAGATAATTATAGAAAAGAAAAACTGAGGTAATGCAGAACAAAAACAAGTAATTTTGTTTATTTTTCCTTGTCATTTTCACACCATTTATCGTTTTTTGTCCTTTACAGTTGGGTTGGTGGTGTAATGGTAGACTGTTTGGATTTCTCTAATCATTTTCCGAGCAACAGCTGTTACCTAGATTTAACTGTGTCGTCGCTCAGCTTTTGTAGTTCAGATTATGGACGTTTTGCTACTTTTGCGTTTCTTCGTGCCATTCGCCTTTTTGTTGAACAGGTTCTTTTAAAAAACAACTTGGATGTGTTCATGGTTTAACTGATGGGAGTCCACCACTGGGCAGGTTGTCAATGTAGTGTTTCATATAAAGGACCTAAGATTTCACGCTAGTGATGGCCTACTTTTATGTCGTACTAACACATTGAGCTGTGTACATATGTGTGCATTTTACATTTGAGTATTATTACCACAGACTATCAGGAGCAAAGGTTTGTAGTGATGTAGTGTAAAAAGTTACTGGTGGGCAGCAATTTCTCCATTCATGTCCAATAGTGTTTTTTATGGAACCATTCTTGTTCTTCCCACAGTTGTCTTCAATTATTGATGCCAGTCTTGAAATTCATAGGCAGTTTTCATTCATCCATTACTATGTCACTGAGTGTGACCGTTGAAGCAAGCCGAGTTACAGTTGAGTTTATCTTGAGTGGATGACCTTTTTCCAAAACACATGGGTTAATACTACCACCCGTAGAAAATGGAGGGGAGCTCTTTCCAAATGAAGAGGTTCAGAAATGTGGAATTCCATGGTGCGAGTGCTGTTTAGTAAGGCGCAAACCTACTGTATCCAGCCCGATATAAACTAGCCTGGAGGAGAGAGAAAGGGAGAGAGATAAAGAGAAATTAGAAATAAGGAAAGGAGAATGCAGCTGTTTTTAAACAACAGACAGCAGTGAAAAAGATGTGCGAGGAGTAAATAACTACATTTACATAAAGTGAAGATAACTCAGTTTCCAGCCTGTTGTTGTAGTGTTGCGGCTGGGGGGCTCTTACCATGGCACCGACTCCATAGGCAGCTGCAGCAGGACCTAGAGCGTGGTAGGGATCTGTAGTGTACACTCGCCCATAACTGTCCCAGAGGAATACCAACACATATGCATTTCAGCTGCACATAGTTACAGTGAGAATATAACACACACCTTGCACTGACTCATAGACAGGCTGAGATACTACAAATCACATAAAAGATTTGTAAGATCACGTGTATCATAAATACCCACCAAAACAAACACAACTAAAATCATTTCTACTTTGAGTCATAGCCTAGCATGTTATTGTGTAAAGGTCTGGCCACATTATTGCATTTCGAGGCTGCTGCTTTCTGAGTCCTCAGACGATTCTCCTTTATTCTTACCTGTCACTGTAAGCAGCAGCTGCCGCGGCAGCAGTTGCCCCGGTTACAGCAGTAGGCTGAGCAAAGCGATAGGCAGCGGCAGGATAGCCTCCCTGGGAGACGGAGGGACAAATGGAGGTTATTACCATGGTACAGCTGAGGTAGACAGGATCATTACCGAGGCAGAGTTGTGTAAGTGCAGAGTGAGTTAAAGAATCACAGTACAACAACCAAGTTTAGAACATTTGTGGTTAAAGATGGAAGTATTAACAAATGTAAAAACAAATCATAATAATTACACTGGAGGTTGTTGACAATCGTCAATAATGTAGCATATCAAAGATTCTGAATTATAGAGAAAGATAAGTAACAGTTACACGAACCATCCATATTATCGTTGTGATCTCTCATATGCATATAATACAAAGAGAAAGGGGAAAATAGAGATGCCACACTCAAACACACTCACAGTGTCACCTCCTGGCATTGAGACAGCATGCTTGCCCCGATTCAATGCAAATCTATTTGAACACACCACTGCATTTGAACCTAATCATACAGAACACAACCCAGAGCATTCCCCTGGAAACCTGCAGTACAACTAGTGACAGGATAGAGGGAGGGGGGCTGTGAGAGAAGGTAAGGGGGAGAGAGAAAAGGTAGGCCTATGCCTGTAGAGCATGCAGACGTGGATCAGCATGCTTCAGAGAAGAGTCGAGACCGGGAAGGGGTTGGGGACAGGCTTTAGTAATAAGAAACCGTGTTCTCCTCGTCTTTATTTTCAGCCCCACAGGGCACCGCTGCTTCACGGATAGAGTATCTTCCAGCTCATCTCTGTACCTGTTCCAGCTATGGATGTTAAATCAGCATAATGGATGTGGTAGCTTCCAATCATAAGAAATGGTGCTGGGAACATTGGTGTTTGTATGATATAAGAGGCTCTCTGCCAGTGACTTCAAGACAAATACAACTGCCACCTTTCATGTTATCACTGCCAGCAGTCTCCCTTTCAGGGACCAGGTTCTCTTTGAACAAACTGGCAAAAAACACACACTGTTTAGTAGCTTAGTAACAAACCCCTTCCCCACAATCCACCTGTGCAGATGTCAGTGAGTTAGTAGGAAAATGAAAAGCAAGTTACCGTTTCAAAACAAAACAACATCAAAAGATCATAAATCACCAGAGGGATAATAAAAATACACACTGTGTTTGGTAATGACCCTACCTGAGGCAATCTGCTACTAATGACAGAGTCCTGAAACACTATTCTATAGAGAGAACAGAAACAGCCATTGTCAACCTGGACACACGCACACACACTGACAGACACGCGCCCTGACACAAGCGCACACAGAGCGGCCCGGCTATCCAAGTTGGAACCCCGTGTTACAACACCAGACTACAACACCCTCTGTTACAGTCTGTCTTCTGGGAAAACTCAGACCCACAGGTGTGATCCCAGGCAGCGGTGGAATGGTAAAGTACAGAGTGTAACTATTAGCATAATTCAACATAGGAGCTGTGTGCATGAAACAGTCGGGTTTTTTCAGTCACATTTGGGCAGCTCTGTGCAGCGCAATTAATTATGCACATGCAGAAACGCACAGAGAGAAAGGAGAGAAAGTCGTGAGGGAGTGTGAGTGGGAATCTACTTACGTATAAGTCTGCAGCTCCATAAAACCCACCATCCTGATACACCACGCTACGAGAGAAAGGCAGACAGAGGAGATGGCAGACAGAGGAGATGGCAGACAGAGGAGATGGCAGACAGAGGAGATGGCAGACAGAGGAGATGGCAGACAGAGGAGATGGCAGACAGAGGAGATGGCAGACAGAGGAGATGGCAGGTGAAGAGAGGGGTGGAGGGAGGAGATGGGGAGGGACAAAGGAGGGAGGAATAGGAACAGAGGAGATGGCAGACAGAGGAGATGGCAGGTGAAGAGAGGGGTGGAGGGAGGAGATGGGGAGGGACAAAGGAGGGAGGAATAGGAGCAGAGGAGATGGCAGACAGAGGAGATGGCAGGTGAAGAGAGGGGTGGAGGGAGGAGATGGGGAGGGACAAAGGAGGGAGGAATAGGAGCAGAGGAGATGGCAGACAGAGGAGATGGCAGGTGAAGAGAGGGGTGGAGGGAGGAGATGGGGAGGGACAAAGGAGGGAGGAATAGGAGCACAGGAGATGGCAGACAGTGGAGATGAAAGGGTCAGTGTGTACAGTGAGATGGTCCAAGACCAGAGTGGCAGGAATGAAAGCCAGTGTGGAGGAAAGTAAACAGGGAGATGATTGAGGGGAAAAGTGAACGCACAAGGAGAGATAGAACAGTTATTTCACACACACATGCAGCATGCAGAGGAAATACACTACCATTTATTTCTTCCATTACTGCTGAACCACTGATATTATCAACATGAATGTATTATAGGGTACCATCCTCTATCAGCATCCCCCAGGGAGAGGGAACAGAGGCCCATTTACATTGACAAGGTCCTGGACCGACAGAGGACAAATCAGCCAGTCGTTTGTTTGAAGTCAGCCAGTAGTGGATTAAATATGGAAGAGACATTTCCTGCAGCACTAGTTAAAATAAATAAAAAATCCAGAATATTGCAGTTGCATCTCCAGAATATTGCAGTCCACCGCAGTTGCATCCACATTAACCAATTGGCACAGCCCAGCAACATGCAACACAGTACAGGTTCTCTGTGAGTCAATCTAGTGGAATTATTGGAACATATAAAAATAGGAAGAAAATGTGTCTGGTCTTTGTGTGCAGTGTGACGCAGAGGATCAAATTATTGTTATGCTCAGAGAGAGTTTGTGTCTATTACTACAAACTAATGACATTACACTTATTGGTATTTATAGTAAAGTCCTGAATTTACTGAAGGAACGTATATAAATGTCAAGTTAAGTGTGTCCGTTCAGAGGATGGATTCTGTAGTTGAATCCCTTACCCCGGGTAGGCAGGGAGGGCAGGCTGCGGCACCGCGGCACGCACAGCGCCGTACACTGGCCTTCCCCGGCCCCTAAGGTGGGCACCACGGAACGCAGCTGCCGTGGAGGCTGCCGCTGCCGCAGAAGGGTAGGGGAACCCCGGAACTGAGGGAGAGGGAAGGAGAGAGAGGGTATGAACATCCAATGCCTGGGGGCACTATGAATTAGGGATGTTTAAATGAAGTCGGATTTGGGTGAAATGAAGGGCATGAAATCTAAGAGGAAGACGAGGTTTACCTGCATAGAGCTCTGGTCCGTACATGGCCTGTACCATTGGGCTTAGCTTCCATCCTGCTGAGAAGCAGAGAGGAGGCAGAAACAGGAGGGTTTCATATAGATAGGGGATACACAGGGAGACGGGCAGCTGACTAACAGTTAGTTAGGGATCATAATGCGGCTAATGGAGTAGTTTGCATCTGGTTACCATATGGCAGGGTGCTAAGGGCCTCTCCGTTGGGGTAGGGGCTGACCATCTTCTTATTGGTCATCACCCTGGCCGTGGCATTGTTAACCTGGGGAGCGGGAGGAGGGACAGTGAGCACAACGTTTGGCCCGTTCTATTCAATTGAGGAAACACACACAAACACTGACACAAAAGACAATCACACAAGTGGACCAATGTTAGACATTTACACGTGATAGCAATTCATAAAATAAAGCATATCTAACTCTGACTGTGTGAATAATACAATGGTAATAACACTCCTGCTGTCTAAGGTCAACAGACCGTTTGCCAAGAAGATGGTGATTGTGTGTACACATACAGGGAGGCCACAGTTACAGTCTGCTCCCCATTCACCATCGCTGGATCATTCTCATCAATACGGCGGTGGGTTTGATGCATCACATCATTAACTCCTCCCTGCCAGGCTGCCTCCTCCTCAGCCAGTTATGACAGCTGACAACATGGCTTATGATGAAGTAGTCTCTGCTCTCCCTGGCGGTGTTTGTGTGCGCGTGTGTACATGAGTGGGTGGAGGATTGTTAGGGGGGAATCTTAGTCATGCAATTAAAGTGTTCTGCCCAAGAGGAGTGTAATCGATGACTCATTGTGGAGACAACTAGCTACACTGAGGGCCAGTGGTTGAGCCCAGCGGTGAGAGGAAGAGAGATTTATGGGTAAGAGAAGAAAGGAAGAGATAAGGTGGAGGAGAAGAGCTGGGATACGTGGCACTGCAGGAGAATAATAATATGTGTTTGCAGTATGCAGGTGTGTGAACAAAGACGGGTATTTCTGTCTAGTGCTGCGCCCGGCTGTTGAATCAAGATGGCTGCTAGCTCGGCTAATCCCCCCACTGAACTTCAAAGGGCCATATTAGGCTCCATTAATCGTTATCCATCGCCTTTCTTGGGGTTTATGAGAATGACTGTTGTGTCGTGCAATTTCAGTTTGAGTGTGCCGTCGCGCCATGCCAAACTTTGTTGTGAACTACTAATGACCTATTGGCGAATTGGAGAGCTTTGAGACTTCTATGTGACCAATTTCCACTTAGAAGGCCATTATGGATTCAGCCACCTTCAACACCCCACTAGTCATACTCTATCACTGCAGCCCTCATTCAAATGGAAATGACAATTACCTCATTTTCCTTCATTGCAAATGAGATGGTCAGCCTTGAATGATTCAATTAGGTGACATAATTGTCCCTGTGAGTGAAGACACTAAAATAAAACGAATAAATCAGCCTAATGAATCAGATTAATGCTGGTAATCTTTTTACATCACAGCATTCATATCAGGGTCATTTATAAACCTCTATTTTGGGTGTGATAACTGGGCAATGATGCATTTCCTTATGTATAGTTAGTGGTGTGTCAATACCAGGGGAGGTAATGCAATTTGATAAATCTCACAGAGGTGAACATGCAAATCAAACAGAGACCAGTGAGAAACACATCTGCATGGGTTAATAATAAACATTCAACCCCATCCCAACTTAGGACACAAGCCCACAGCAGTACCAATAGAACTGGACCAAAGTAACCCAATCCGCCCCCAAATGAAACCAAACTTGTTGGGGTTAACCTAAAAAGAAATCAACATCAATACATAAAAAGGGGGAGAGAAAGAGGGGTGCAAAAAACATTTGTTGGACAAAATTAATAATTTTATAAGACAAAAATTATACGCAGCCAAATATGGGCGCATCACATGACCAAGAGTGAGAATAAAGAACCAAAAAATGTAATTCAGCCAATCAGCAAGCGTCGGATGCAGCATAGAGACCAATCAAAACAATCGCAGCACTCCCATATCAAACGCATACAGAGACAGATGGGACAGGTAAGGAGTTCAGGAGAGGGATGCAGGTGAGAAAGAGAGAGAGAGATAGATAGATACAGAGCCAGTCCACATACAGAAACAGGGAAACGAAGATGGTGTAAGGAAGAGAGAGACATCGTCTACATAAGCAACAACAAAAATCAACAATTATTTTTCAAAAACAAAAATAACAAATACCAAGGTGCGTCATTCAAAAAAAGCAATTAGATTCTGTGACCATTCTCCCAAAAATCTCACTAAGTTATATGTGGAGGAATAGAGAGACAGAGTACCAAAGGATGGAGGGAAGAGAGAAGAGCAATCCTCATACCCCAAAAAAAGAGAGAAAACAAATAACACGAGACACTGCCAGGCATTATTACTGTGTGTCACGAACTAAGACCAGTACACAAACTAATACACACACACACACACACACCATTCAATAAAGGAAAACCAAACCAAAGAGAAGAGAAGTTAAAAGGACAGCAAAAGACAGACCAAAGGATCAACCAGTTAATACCAATGTGTTTATATATAGTTATCTTTTCAGAAATTAGGCTACTCTATAAAGGCATTCATACATTCTGTTCTGTGTGCTTTAACTCCTGGTTGTTAATCCCATTACTACACTCACTACAGAGAGGTGTGTTATTGCTGTTATAAACTTTATTGATTGAGTATTCTCTTAAAGTGCATTCCATAAGATGCCCTGCTACTGCTCACAATTTGATCTTCAAAAATCCTCAAGCTTCAAGAGCAACACGATTAACGCTGCTTATCATTGTGAAGAGAAAATATGGACAGATGGATGAGCTATCTTTTCTAAACAATTGCAATTTCACCTACTCCTGTAACAGATATACTTACAATGACTGCTGAATGGACATAGATCTTGTACCTTTTGTTAATGCAGGGGCATAGCCAGAAATTGGTGGGTGGGCCTGCAGAAATTTGGATTGGCCAACAGGACCAATCTGATTGGGTGTGTCTGGCAGGGCCTGGCTCCCTAGTGGGTGAGCCCGTGTCCACCCCACAAATGCCTGTGCCCCTGTGTTAATCGGTTTCCATGAGTGATTCTCCCTGAAGTTTCAAAATGTGAAATACATTATATTCACTTTAGCGCAAATACGTTCACATTTAGAACACAGAAAATCACATCGAATTAGGAATTAGAATACTAGAATTGGCATTAATATTTTTATGATAGGATAAAGGTGAGCCATTTTGGTCAGGGAGTTGGTCAATTATGGTTTGCCAATGCTGTGATAAGATGTAAAACAGGACTGGGAAACTGGTGGCCACAGCCCCACTTTTTGAAGGCCCTTGGATATACTTTTTTTTTTAATGGCGGGGGGCAACTCAGTTGGGGTCACAACTTACTATTGTGAAGCAGAATACACAAGATGCAATTTCAAAATGTTGTTGTGCATCAACTGTTTTCATCTTCTGTCAGTCAAAGTAGCTCATGTCAGCTAACATTTTTTATATTGGTAAATTATTCTAGCAGCCAGTTATCCAAACTTATAGTAATCAAGGTTGAATTAGAGCCCGGGGTCCCCACTGATTTTGCGAGTCAGTCTCACAGATATTATATTAAAAACTGTAAAAATAACTCTACCTTATGGCAAAATGTGTAGAATTGCACATAATTAACTCTAACACTAAAAAGGGTTGCATGAAATTTGTTCTAAAATTGGAAAATCTTCTCCCCACCCCATTGCACTTTAAAAAAACTGCAGTAAACTAGCTCTAAAAGAGCAACATTTTATCTCCACCCCATGGTGCCCATCCCTGACATAAAATAATGAATTTGAAGGATTTATCTGCCCTGTATGTTTGTTAGCTAGCAATCCAGCCAGTTTTAGAGGAATGTTTCCATAGATGTTTGTATTTTTATTAACTGCCAATATGCCAACATTCCATTCGATCAATGCAGTCAATCGACAGCCAGACACTGGCTGAAATCAGTTGATAGGACTTAGACAAGTTGGAAATAAAACAGGCACTGATATTATATCATAAAATAGCACTCAACTGCCCATGAAAACAAACATTTTTAACATGTATGGTTTACATACTTATATTTTAGATGATATATTTATCCAGAAAATTGGTATAAACCATTAAACTGTATTTATAATTATATCACAATATTTTATGTTAACAATAATTTATTACACAATGTCTGATATATCACATGCATTACTTTAATTTTCCAGCATATGTAAATTCTGGATTATGCCTCAGCCATTAATTCCAATTTGACTGGTTTGGATTTCTCCCTGACCAATATGGCAGCCATTTTAACCCCATTTTAGAACTTTGAGGGCTTATGAAATTGCCCCTCTAGTAATTGAATAGGATCTCTATGGAAAAACACACCATGTTGTAGGAAGCAATACTGTGTTCTAAGCATGTCCATAGAATTACCATTCTATGTGCAAGTGCAAGTTCAACTTGATTGGGTTGATTAATTATTGTACCATCTAAAATCAGCATAACTGATGGGACGTGTTTGAAAATGGTAACTGTAATTTCTGTACAACTTTCTGTGTGCCTGAAAGCAGACGAGACACATTTTGTGCATTAGGATTTAAAACTGCAATATGTAACTATTTGGGCGACCCGACCAAATTCATGTTCGCAGGCAATATTAACTAGGGAAATTGTGTCACTTCTCTTGCGTTCAGTGCAAGCAGAGTCAGGGTATATGCCCCACGAGGGACATATACCCTGACTCTGTAATTGCAAACAAAGGTTTCTGTACCAAGTATTAAGTTCTGCTTTTCTGATGTATCAAATACTTATGTCATGCAATAAAATGCAAATTAATTACTTAAAAATCAGACAAATGTGATTTTCTGGATTTTTGTTTTAGATTCCATCTCTCACAGTTGAAGTGCACCTATGATAAAAAATTACAGACCTCTACATGCTTTGTAAGTAGGAAAGCCTGCAAAATCGGCAGTGTATCAGATACTTGTTCAACCCCCCTAAATATGAAATACAAATGGTATAGAGAGAAATAGTCAACGCTTCATAATTCCTATAATAACCACCAACTTTCATATGTTCTCATGTTCTGGGCAAGGAACTTAAACGTTAGCTTTTTTATATGGCACATATTGCATTTTTACTTTCTTCTCCAACACTGTGTTTTTGCATTATTTAAACCAAATTGAACATGTTTCATTATTTATTTGAGACTAAATAGATTTTATGTATTATATTAAGTTAAAATAAGTGTTCATTCAGTATTGTTGTAATTGTCACTATTACATCTATCTATATATCTATATATATGTATATATATATATTTAATTTAAAAAAGGTATACAAAATTACAACATAATAATAAATCAGCCGATTAATCTGTATCGGCTTTTTTTGGTATCAGTATCAGCATTGAAAATTCATAATCGGTTGACCTCTACTTCAAACAGCTGAAAATACAATATTTTTACGTTATTGAAAATATATTTCACAGCGGTTTAAATGGTACAATGACTCTCTACACTACAGGTCTGTCAAATAAACAGAAAATGAGGCTAACTATTAGAATTTTAGCAACCAGGAAATGGCAAAGCGATTTCTGCATATTGCACCTTTACACAGGCCCTTCCATGAATCTGAAACCCGCCCAACACTAGAGACAAAGAAAAGTTATAAGAACAGATTTATTTTCCCCTTAACTAACACTGACTGAAGCAGCTGAAAGGATGATAACACAATTGAACAGGAGCTTCCCAGAGAGCCATGGGTTATCATCATTACTAGGATAACAATTCATTAGAAAAATATACATAGAATGAAGTATTAATCAAATGGGTTCTGGTAAGCCATGTCATTGCAAAGAGGAGGATGATTAAACTTGGACATTCCGGGGAGGTGTTAATGAGAGGAGGGGAGGGGGGTGGATCCATTATTATTACTAGTTAGACCAGGCTGTCAATGGGCGGTGTGTGTGTGTGTGCCTCGTCACTGCTACCTTCCCTATCAATGCAGGCCCCATCATAGCAGGGACTTATACTCTGGATAGCTGGGAGATCAGAACAATGCTAGGCTACCATACTTCAAATGTATTTGTAATATACTATACAAAGATGCTGTGGACATAACTAAAGCATGCAACTACTGTACATCTTGCTCCCAGCATCTACTGCCACTGAGCTAATTGAAAGATTGGAACTACCAAATTAAACGGTTCCTTTAGAAATATTCAAAACAATGTGTGATTTTTCATCTACTGCCTTTTTCAAGGGAGGGGTGGGGGTCAGATCAGCGAATATGTCATTTATACACAACTTACCGTTGCCGAAGAAACAGCGTGAGGACACGCGAGTGGTTACCGTGGAGACTGACAACACACAGAAGTCATCAGGGAAACAGAAAAAATATAATAACAAATAAATAAACCAACAAACAACCCAATAAATTAAAATCCCCCCAATGTGAAATAAAATGGGGATAATTGTTGAAAGCAGTGATACAGTTTTTGAGAGAGAAAAATCATCCAAAATGAGTTTCTGCTCAATGCATACAGCATCTTTCCATTTCTAGAGAGACACACGGACTGGAGGGGTGCTTCTTTCAACGTATGCAAATTATAGTGGTCATAAGATTAAGGGACACAAAAACCAGGTCGACCACTTTTATATTAAGAGATTGGCTTAATTGCGTCTGAAAATATGTCTCCCACAGTCAAGAGTGGCAGTAAAAATACTTAAGTGAAATGTAGCGTAAAATGATTCTTAGTAAAAGGCGACGTGGGCAGGATTCATATTTTGATCTGCAGAGGGGGGTAATTGTATAAAGAAATTACTTTGGAACATTTAGTTCCGCCATGAATCACAACAAAATAACATTAGAATTAAAAAAATAAAGATAAAAAGAGAGAAGGATGGGGTAAGGGACTAAAGACGAAAATATAACATGTGAAAGGACATACAATGAGAGGTATTACACACACAGGTGCACATATACAAGACAAGAGGGTGAGGACTGGGGAGTGTCACGCAGGGACAGACATAACAGTGGAGAAACAAAGGAAGACAAACTTGACTGGCTTGGAGAGAATGGGAGAGTGAAGGAGAGAGAAAGAGAAGGAGCGAGAGAGAGATCGAAAGAGAATGAGAGAGAGAGAGAAAGAGAAGGAGCAAGAGAGAGATCGAAAGAGAAGGAGAGAGAGAGAAGGAGAGAGAGAGAGAGAGAGGGAGAGAGAGGGAGGGAGAGAGAGAGGAAGGAGAGAGAGAGAGAGAGAGAGAAGGAGAGAGAGAGAGAGAGAGAGAGAGGGAGAGAGAGGGAGGGAGAGAGAGAGGAAGGAGAGAGAGAAGGAGAGAGAGAGAGAGAGAGAGAAGGAGAGAGAGAGAAAAGGAGAGAGAGAGAAAAGGAGAGAGAGAAAAGGAGAGAGAGAAAAGGAGAGAGAGAAAAGGAGAGAGAGAAAAGGAGAGAGAGAAAAGGAGAGAGAGAAAAGGAGAGAGAGAGAGAGAGAGAAAAGGAGAGCGAGAAAAGGAGAGAGAGAGAGAGAAAAGGAGAGAGAAGGAGAGAGAGAGAAAAGGAGAGAGAGAAGGAGAGAGAGAGAAGGAGAGAGAGAGAAGGAGAGAGAGAAGGAGAGAGAGAAAAGGAGAGAGAGAAAAGGAGAGAGAGAGAAAGAAAAGGAGAGAGAGAGAAAGAAAAGGAGAGAGAGGGAGCAGCCTGTGGTCTGGGAGAAAGAGAGAGAGAGAGAAGGAGAGAGGGAGCAGCCTGTGGTCTGGGAGAAAGAGAAAGAGAGAGAGAGAGAAAGAGAGAGAGAGCAGCCTGTGGTCTGGGAGAAAGAGAAAGAGAGAGAGAAGGAGAGAGAGGGAGCAGCCTGTGGTCTGGGAGAAAGAGAAAGAGAGAGAGAGAGAAAGAGAGAGAGAGCAGCCTGTGGTCTGGGAGAAAGAGAAAGAGAGAGAGAGAGAAAGAGAGAGAGAGAGAGAGAGCAGCCTGTGGTCTGGGAGAAAGAGAAAGAGAGAGAAAGAGAGAGAGAGAAAGAGAGAGAGAAAGAGAGAGAGAAAGAGAGAGAGCAGCCTGTGGTCTGGGAGAAAGAGAGAGAGAGAGAGAGAGAGAGAAGGAGAGAGAGGGAGCAGCCTGTGGTCTGGGAGAAAGAGAGAGAGAGAGAAAGAGAGAGAGCAGCCTGTGGTCTGGGAGAAAGAGAAAGAGAGAGAGAAAGAGAGAGAGAAAGAGAGAGAGAAAGAGAGAGAGAGAAAGAGAGAGAGCAGCCTGTGGTCTGGGAGAAAGAGAGGAGTGATAAAGGAACAGTTCATACTCCCTGTCCCCTTTTCTTTTGCCCTCCTCTCACATAAACACACACAACCACACCAATCCATCCACAAATTCACCTCTTTTTCTGTCAATCATGCAAAGTATCTGAAACAAGCAACAACCATGACTAAATCCAAAGCTAAGCCCAGTTTATCACAAACAGCCCATTTAGAGCAGTAATACAGTTCTGGGGAGCAGAGTGATCACAGCCTTCTTTTGATTTGAGCCAATTCACATCTAAAGCTCAAGTGAAAGAGCTGGTGTTGAAAAAGGATCCAAATCAATGCTTTTTCAAGGAGGTTGACACCGAGGTGGAATGTCAGGATTAAACAGCAAGTCTGATTGGTTTTCTTGGAGAACATGACCCTTTTCTTTAAAAGACAGACAGAACTGTTTCAAATGGAGGCTGTGAGTGGTTTGCCACCTGCAGTAGTGTAGCGTACATCTATCACTGAATGAGAACGGATCAGCCATGCAGGATCAGGTGAACAGTCCCAGTAAGTTAGTCCTTATCACACCCAGCTCTCTTCAGTCAGAGACTCAGGCTCATGCAGTGGTGACATGGTTGGTCTCTGAGTGAGGAGCTCCCCTCTCTGCGACCCTGTGTCTGATGAGATGCATGCAGACTCAAGAGCACCAGGAGACGAGACGTCGCTCGTTCTCATTACCACCACTACTGGGGTGATAGACTGCACCTTCATATTCTACTGCATCTAATGTCTGCCTAAAACTCTGCGCCACGGAGCAATCACTTCCCATCACACCAACACATCAACAAGAGCGGCATGCGGTGAGAGAGACACACCTACACGTTCAATACGCTGTTACTACTACAGTACCTCAGGGTGGGAACTGTGGTGTGACAGCACGGTGACAAGACTTACAGGGCTGTTATCCGTCCAATGTCGGGGTATCCCACAGTCAAATGTCTTAAATGTCACTTTCAATACATCAGTGTGATGAGTTGCTTTGATGGATATAATTGTTACTGCCTGGAAATTGGAGGGTAGCTCTCCGGGAACAGGGTTGGAGCGAAAACCTACAGGAGGGTAGCTCTCCGGGAATAGGGTTGGAGTGAAAACCTACAGGAGGGTAGCTCTCCGGTAATAGGGTTGGAGTGAAAACCTACAGGAGGGTAGCTCTCCGGGAATAGGGTTGGAGTGAAAACCTACAGGAGGGTAGCTCTCCGGGAATAGGGTTGGAGTGAAAACCTACAGGAGGGTACCTCTCCGGGAATAGGGTTGGAGCGAAAACCTACAGGAGGGTAGCTCTCCGGGAATAGGGTTGGAGTGAAAACCTACAGGAGGGTAGCTCTCCGGGAATAGGGTTGGAGCGAAAACCTACAGGAGGGTAGCTCTCCGGGAACAGGGTAGGAGAGCCCTGGTCTATGGGTGGTGATGTCAATATCTTTAGTTAGAGTGTTTTTTGTGGAATACCCTTTGATATGAAGAGGACACACACAGACTGATGGAGGAGATGCATGGTGTGTGTGCAGACTTAAGACACACACAGTTGTGTGGAGTGGAGACAGAAACAGCAGGAAGACAAGTGAATCGGACCACTTACATGGGTACATTGGACGCACACGGGAAACTGACTTCTTCAAAGCGCAGAGTTTTATTCCAGACAAAAAGAAGTACACTTCGATGTAATAGAATAGGCCACCGCAGAGATCAATACTACACTCTGTGTAGAACCAACAGCCATGCACACTTAGGGTTCCAAACGGACTAGCTAGGAGAACAATCGATACAAATTCCCATGCACTGACAGACTTTAGTCAACAACATGAAATAAATGATTGATTCCAATCAACAACTATTGCCTTCTTTTGTTTTATGGATAAACAGACCTTCATAAAAGTAGTAAGGCATTTTCAACTTTGAGAAGATGTCATGCTAAACAACCAAAAGTCCACATCACTATCACCAAAAATCATCTAGTCTTAACAAAATAGCCGATATAAAAGACATGCAAGAATTCCCAGACTGTCGCTCTCGCGCTGCAGTGACAGCCATGTTACAACACCATAGTGTTATCATGCACACATACTTCCAATAAATCCCATGCAAAAGGACAGCAAATGGAATATTCACACTCCTGATTTCAAAAACAATCTGGTAAAATACTAGCATGGTATATCTTTCAGAGTTTCCTAAGCAAAACAATGTGTTAGGAAACTCAAAGACATACTACGGTAGTATTTTAAGCAAAACAATGTGTAATCTAAGCCTAGCCTAGTACGGGACCATTAAAACATCTAAACATTCCTCATGTCAGAACATTGCCTCTAAGCTTAGCCAGTTTCAAATTAGCGTCTTCACATGTTAGAATAACAGCCAGTAAAAAAAAAAAAAACTGAAATGATATTACCAAGGACAAAGCTAGGGTTGCAAACAACTTCTAGGAGAGAGAAGAAACGTCACATAGCAGTGCCTCAAAGGAATGCTGGGCTTTTCCGTCGGTGTTGAATGAGTGTATAAATACAGAACAACCTTTATTTGCCCTTAGTCTGTACGGCTGTTCTATCCCATGCACTAGTCAAACACAGACAAAGCTGATGCCAGACACTCCTGTTGACCCCATGCAGATTACAAAGGACTGGCCACAGCTTCAGAGAGATCAACTACTGTCACACATGCAGCAATGAGAAAAGGTGAAGGGGAGAGAGAGAGACAAACTTCCTTACAATTAAAGTGATAAAGTTCATGCATAAAATAAGAAGATACTCCAAAGGCTCCAGACACAGAGGTTACAGAACCACCAGGGCCAAACAAATAGGTTGTTGATTTATAGAAGTTTAACTGATGTGGGTTTTCATTGGGCTCCATCAGTATCCATTCAACTTGCTGATTGACTGAAGGTGAAATGTGGGGTTTTACAGACCATTGGATGCAGGTGGCATTCAGAACCAGATGTTTGAGAGCTGACAGATGAAACCCAAGCGGGTCCAGCCATCACCATCATGCAGGACACAACTACCACAGTTAACCACAGCAAGGAGGCAGGAGCCCATGCAGAATTGTGATTGGCTAAGAACCTGGCTTAAAATAGATCTGCTCCAGAGATGGGCAGGATATCACTGGCACGTAAACTGACAATATTTCAAAGAAAAACATGCATCTTCTCAGCTTCTCCCCAACCCAGAAACAGTCACATACGAGCCAAAGCTTCATTTAAAAAAATGATAGTGAAAGGAGGGAGCTAAATATGAAATATATGGCGTAGTTATTTTACAGATTGAGAGGAGAGCACTGTGCTGCATGCTGGAGGCCAGGAGCCATAAGCTTGTCACTAGCACTTTGCAGCACGGGGGGAAAAAAGGAACATTCTAGACGAGGAACTAAGATATGATCAACCTGGCTACAATCGGCCATGCATCATCGTCTCATCACGCTCTCCTAATGTCCCGCGGTTCCAGCTACAGAGAAAGATGATTTAGATTGTATTTTGAAATCAAAGCAGTGGAAGCTATAATAAGAAATAAGAAATGGTGCAAGGCAGAACCGAGACCTAAACGATTTAGAAAGCGAAAACTTCCCAGCATGCCTTGAGTTGTCAACTCTCCCCCCGCCCCAAATTAACCAGGAAACAAGAAACACCCCCAAAAAAGGCAGCAAACCATCTGGGGGGTACCAGCAGAGGCCACATCAGAGCATGTCAGTGGAAAAGGATGGCAGCTAGCGGAATCAGTGTACAGGCAGAGGAACGATGGTAGGAGGAGGAGATGGGTTAAATTACCTCTATCTTGCGACCTTCCACTAGCGTGCCGTGAAGCCTTTCCCGGGCTTTCTCCGCATCGGCGCTGGTCTCAAAAGTGACAAAGCCAAAGCCCTGGGGTAGACAGACAGAGGGGAACGAGGAGCACCACAAAGACAGCGTAAGGAGAGGGCTGGAAGAAACATACCAGTTGTTCTCTAGAAAATCAAAACCCTTTGATTTAGTTAGTTCTACTCATTTCATTACACATTTACTGAACAGGTACACAGTTGTAATCACTGGTTAATACTGTTTGTTCTAGAACTGATACGGTGGTTACTGATTAGTGAAGGGTTGGGCAAACGGAATGTCGAAATTCAGAGGGCCGCACAGATTTTCTTTGAACCGGTTTGCTTTTCAAAATCAATTTGCAGTTATTAGAAAATATATAGGTCCATTATAATTTTGACTTACTTTCAATCTAGTTTCAGATGTTCAATAGTGGCCTGGAGTGGTTTTTAACCACAATACTACCCTGTGGTTTATACTATCAGTGCAGGCCAGTAGGACACAGTGTGTGTGGAAAATGTAGCATTGAGACACAGTGAACCTTTTCATCATAGTGTCCACAGCGGTGGGACTGAGGACATGTTTACCATCTCACTCACCTTTGAGCCCCTCTCATTGAAAATGATCTCAACATCAATAATCTTCCCAAATTGCTGAAATTAAACAAAACAAGAAATTACGATACAAACAAAAACTTAACTTGCATTATGCACTCAGTGTAATTAAATTACAATCAGGGGTGAACTACACCTGCAGCTCACTAGGAGGCAGTATTGTACCAAAATAAATTCAATCAAATTGCACCTACCTTCTATTGTCTATTTTTCTATCCCTTTGTTACTACATGCCTTCCTTTCCTCACTCGTTCACTAACTACCTCTCTGTGGCTCTCATGGCCCTATGATAGAGAAAATCAAAGGACATGAGTGTTCCTCCCTTTGTGACTGTCTGGCCCTTTGTTCTTCTCAACACACAGTCTGACACCAACCATCAATTAAACAACAGGAGGGTTAAACTGATTTAATCCTCATCTCAAAGTGCAGCAAGGAAGTTCCCAGATTCTTACCCCAAACATCTGCCTGAGGTCAGGGTCGCGGAAGCGGAAGGGGATGTTGGAGACGTGAAGTCGTTTTGGGGTTCCTTTGGCCTCTGCGGAGTCAGCCCCGGATACTCCTGCTAATTCTACTGCCACGCACTGCCCCACTCCATCTACCTGACCTGGGGACACTTCTGTCTGCTGGGGAAGAGAGAGAGTGGAGGGAAAGGGAGAGGCTGATAAATGGAATAAACGTAGTAGTTATGAGCATTTTTGGGACAAATGCAGAGTGAGCCTAACAACAAAACCAACCACAACACTCACCGGGGTGGGTAAGATGTTGGAAGTGGTGGCTGAGCCATTTGTTCCAGCCCCTGAATCCGAAGGCCCCTGTCCACTAGCACCAAACAAAGCACCGACAAACTCTGTCCCCAGGCCATTCTGCGGAGGGGGGGGTGGAGGGAACACTGAGAAGGGCGGGGGCACCAGCCCCTCCTGGCCCCCCGTTGAATCTTGAGAACCCTGACAGAGGAGAAGATGGGGTTAATACTAATAGGCATTACTGCACTGTACCGTGCAGATGGAGGGCAGGGAGAGAGACTAGAACGAGGGTTAAAAACACAGCTTCAATTTCACCCTCACTCCTACTCTCTCTCTCTCTCCATATCTCTGACAGCAGAGCGTTTCAGTCAGCCTACCATGAAATATTCACTGCAACCACATCTATTATTGACAGTCACAAAATCTGATACACACATTGCTAGACAAGCCTGCTCACTATCCATGTACACACATATCCAGAGAATATGTACAACAATGAGTACCTGTTATACCCCGTGAACAGATACCGTTATCCTTTTCAGTTACACTTGATATGAATTGATATCAGAACCAGTTGAGTTGGGAGACGGGACCAGGCCATTGCCACAGCACTGTTACTATACTGTCTTCATGATAAACCCGGTAAGGGATTGCAGCGCCGGCCGGTCACCATTTAAAAAAAGGTGTCAGTTATATGGTGACACTGTGATATAGCACTCCTCAGTCACACACTCAAGGACATCCTGTAATAACTTCAAAAACACCCCAACTGTGTTCAGAAAGAGCAAAGCCTGTAGGGGGAGGGAGGAATGGGAGGGGGCGCCATTTTGTTTCAGGCCATGAAACTGCTTCGTGGCCTTCCAGGCGTGATGACAGCATCCAATACCATTAAAACAGGCCAGTCAGTCAGCCGGCCAGCCAGGCCTGGGCGACACCCAGGCTCCAGACAGCCTTTTTAATTACCAGGGAAACTAAGTTGCGGGGCAGTAAAGCAAATGAGGATTCACTAATCCCAGAGACTGCAGACTTCTCATCTTGAAACGACAGTGGAAAGAACCGTCCCGGCTACTGTTAAATCCCCTCTACTTGATAAGGAGGACTGAGCTCTCGGTTCTGTGCCTCCAAGATAACGAGTGCAACAAAAGTAGGTTTAATTCAGAACAGGGTGGAAAAAGTGTTCTACTGCTATATTCCACCAGCCTCTCCTTATGTATTCTGGTCCATATGAATGGCTTATGAGGCTGAATGCAAAATGCATTCAATGCAATGTCATTAACTTAATAATACCAATAGCACACAAAGTCCTGCATAAAACGGGGAGGACGATTAAATGAAGGCGGATTCCAAATGGGTTAAATGGACTCCCTCCTGTAAAGACGTGTCATCCATCAACATGTAGAAGCCTGGAACCAGGAAGTAAAGGGTGCTTCTCATCATCTGAGTCACAGTGACCAAATCCAAATCTGTGTTGGAGGCTCAGAGGATGGGGGTGGGGTGGAAGCGAAGTGGGTGTTTCTAACAGTACAGTATCTCGATCATGTGAGTACTGGAATGGATATTTAGGCTACTCACTGGTATCCACTGAAGGATGGACAAAGCTAAATAGTAGAGAGAAGGTACAGGCTGAGGGCTGGTAGCACTCAACCCATTGGCCAACTGGACATTCCTGCCACACTCACTGAGAGGTAACAGTAACACTGCCCTAAATGGCAGTATCTCACACACAGAGCAGGAGAGGAGGGAGAGAGGGAGAGAGAGGGGGAGAGAGAGAGGAGGGGGAGAGAGAGAGGAGGGAGAGAGAAGAGGGAGAGAGAGAGATTAGGGGGAGAGAGAGGGAGAGAGAAGGGGGAGAGAAGAGGGAGAGAAGAGGGAGAGAGAAAGAGGAGGGAGAGAGAGGGAGGAGGGAGAGAGAAGAGGGAGAGAGAAAGAGGAGGGAGAAAAGGGAGTCATGCTGTAATGCAAAAAGGAAAGAATGAAATCATGTGGAAAAACGTATTAAAAACGGAAACTGAATGATCAGTGTGTACAGGGGGTGTACAGTCAAATTGTATAATATTTCACAAATATGTATAATTGTATACGATATCATATATATCATAACTCACTAGTAAGCCACTGGGTGATGTTCAAAGGCAATGCAGGAATTAATATAAAATAGTCTAAGCATAAACAAATCTAATTTGACCACAAGGTACCCTTTCAAAATAACTTCAGATTTACTGTTCTGCATGAACGTATAACACAATACTAAATGCCCCATCTGAATTACGATAGGCTAAACTCTGCATCCCTCCATCTCTTCACACACCACGGCGGTAGTACAGAAGTGTTACCTGAGACACCATAGATTTTTCCATACACCAGGAGGACCGGGGAGGAGAGAGAGGGCTTGCAATGTGGGTCAAAGTATTCAGCGAATGTTGAGAGAGTGCATGTGTTAAAATGTGTGCAGTGACTGCAGCGTAATGAAATAATTTGAATTCAGTTGCACAGTACAGTAGACAGTCAGTGAAGAGTGTTGGTAGACTGCAGTAATCTCTTTAACCTGCTAGTTACTCTAATCCCAATCCGTGTATCATGAATGAATAACTGAATGACCACTATTAATCTAATCTACTGTGACGCATTGCTTTACATTAAATATGCCGCCTCTTCCCCTCTCTCTCCAATGCAGTAGTACGCTCCTCTTCCTTTTTCTGCAGCTGAAGAAATAGATATGCTTTCCCTCTCCTTCTTTCTCCCTCCTCGCTTGATGAAATCCAGACGTGGGTTTCTACCTCCGCCCCGCCTCCCCCAAGTCAGTCAAAGCCACCGCCGCTATGAAACGTGACCCATAGATCCCAAGAGCCAGTCAAGCATAGAGCATAGCCGCCTCCCATCTCCATGTAAGGGCGCCGCAGTACTGAAACCCTGTCACTCCTTCAGGGAGTCAACCAATGAAAATCACAACACATAATATACAGCCTATTCCAACATGGTACATTAACAGCTAATTGGCTTAAACCCTACAGGAACCACAAGCTAAATAACACATGGCAATTCATTTAAGGGTAACAGAGCATTGGACTCTTAACAAAAGAGTTGGTCAGTTTCTAAAGGTCCGGTGGTAGTACAGGCTATTGTATTCACTGTCAATATGACATAAACACACCAAAGAGATCAGAGGTTGTTGTTGGCCATGAAGGATGGGACCATGCAAGGGCAGTTGGAGGTTCAGCCGTACCACACTGATTCTGAAAGCCTGTCTGGACCCATCTCACAGGACATCTTTAAAAAGACTCCCCTCAGCAGCCTCCCCATTATATAGTCCTCCAGGCGGCCCAACCTGAGCCACGTCCACTACGGCACCAACACCATGGTGGCCCCACGCGGCCCCAAAAGATGTCTGGTATGGTGGAGGAGCACACCTCC
Source organism: Oncorhynchus masou masou (assembly GCF_036934945.1). Classification (NCBI taxonomy): domain Eukaryota; kingdom Metazoa; phylum Chordata; class Actinopteri; order Salmoniformes; family Salmonidae; genus Oncorhynchus; species Oncorhynchus masou. The sequence goes on along the minus strand of NC_088225.1, from coordinate 12,220,482 downwards.
TCCCTGACACTTAACCTTTGCCAAGTTCACTGACATGACCCTCCTAATCCTTCGGTCGCTCTATGAAACGCTGCTCTATGCAGATAATTGCAGAGGGAAACAACCCAGTACCCTAAGACCTAGCCTGCTGTAGGGGGACGAGTCAGTGTATTTGGGAGGATTAACATCCATGCCCAATCGCTGTTAAAGTTTCCTCACAATATTTAGTTGAGTCAGCCACCAACACTAGTGAGGATTTCTTCTCTTCCAGCCCAGAGAAGAAGAGAAGAGAATAAATGTTGCTGCGCCATGTGTCCATTGAACTGAACCAGCTCCGTCAGCCGATAGTGGGGGAAGGGGCTTAAGGAGGCTCTGAGACTCAACACTGCACTGCAGCAGAACTGGCCATGGTTTCTGTCAGTCACAATAGTGCATGTGTGCAAATTAACATACTTGCTGTGCGGTCTATTCAAAGCTCAATGCTTTTCTGCACGTCCCTTGAGCCAGCTGGATTGTCAATACTGCAGGTTTAGATGGGCAGAGTGAGGAGCAGCAGTAAGCCTGTAGTGGAGACAGATGTCTCAGAGTGCATTAGTGCTGTAATATTGTCTGCCAGTTCTGCAGCAGTTTGGTTGGTGCAAATGTGAAGCAGCAGGTAAGTCTCATACCCCTGGGGGCGAACACTTGGGTGGGGCTCCGCAAAATACTTTCAATCCCTGCCTCCCCTCTCTAAACCAAGCAGGGTGGCTGCAGTAATGGAGGTGAGGCAGTAAAATACACCACAATCCCTGCCTTCCCTCTCTAAACCAAGCAGGGTGCTGCAGTAATGGAGGTGAGGCAGTAAAATACACAACAATCCCTGCCTTCCCTCTCTAAACCAAGCAGGGTGCTGCAGTAATGGAGGTGAGGCAGTAAAATACACAACAATCCCTGCCTTCCCTCTCTAAACCAAGCAGGGTGCTGCAGTAATGGAGGTGAGGCAGTAAAATACACAACAATCCCTGCCTTCCCTCTCTAAACCAAGCAGGGTGCTGCAGTAATGGAGGTGAGGCAGTAAAATACACCACAATCCCTGCCTTCCCTCTCTAAACCAAGCAGGGTGCTGCAGTAATGGAGGTGAGGCAGTAAAATACACCACAATCCCTGCCTTCCCTCTCTAAACCAAGCAGGTGGCTGCAGTAATGGAGGTGAGGCAGTAAAATACACCACAATCCCTGCCTCCCCTCTCTAAACCAAGCAGGGTGGCTGCAGTAATGGAGGTGAGGCAGTAAAATACACCACAATCCCTGCCTCCCCTCTCTAAACCAAGCAGGGTGCTGCAGTAATGGAGGTGAGGCAGTAAAATACACCACAATCCCTGCCTCCCCTCTCTAAACCAAGCAGGGTGGCTGCAGTAATGGAGGTGAGGCAGTAAAATACACCACAATCCCTGCCTTCCCTCTCTAAACCAAGCAGGGTGGCTGCAGTAATGGAGGTGAGGCAGTAAAATACACCACAATCCCTGCCTTCCCTCTCTAAACCAAGCAGGGTGGCTGCAGTAATGGACGGGAGGCAGTAAAATACACCACAATCCCTGCCTTCCCTCTCTAAACCAAGCAGGGTGGCTGCAGTAATGGAGGTGAGGCAGTAAAATACACCACAATCCCTGCCTTCCCTCTCTAAACCAAGCAGGGTGCTGCAGTAATGGAGGTGAGGCAGTAAAATACACCACAATCCCTGCCTTCCCTCTCTAAACCAAGCAGGGTGCTGCAGTAATGGAGGTGAGGCAGTAAAATACACCACAATCATGCCATTTTTCAGAACCCGGCCGGCATTCATACGGTTGGTTGCGGTGTTTGTACTTTGCTTGGTGGCTTAGGACGTTAAATTGATGGGGGAGCAAACAGCATTTATAACCCAAACGCACTCACACGCATACACTTTAAATCTGGTTTATAATGAAGAAATATCAACTAAAAGAAGGCATTTTCTTAACCTCACTTCTCTCTGTTCGCATGGGACAGTGGATGATTGGTGACACCTTTAAAATCCATTCACACTTGAACCCCCCCATTTGGCTGCCCATGCCGTTTGAGAAGAAAAACATGTTTAGGTAACAGCTGCCGATGCCAGAGGGAAGAGAAACGGCAGAGAAATGGGAGAGAGGGGAGGGTCGAGCTCCAAGTCACACAGCCCTAGAAATGCATGTGCTGGAGTTAAAAGCACTTTGGGGAGATTCCTGCTGCTAACTGTCCAATCAGCACCCTGAGCACAGAACCTCACAGCACCCCATCCAGTATTGTGGCGGGAGGAAAGGGGAGGCTGGGTCGTACCAACAGAGAAGGATTGAGGGGAAGGAGTCACAACTGTTTCTTGGCACCTGTCTGTTTTACTCAGGGGGGGGGGGGGGCTACACAGCAAAGACAGCTGGGTAGACAACAAAGAATTGCTGTAGCACCCCCTTCTCATTCCAACAGCCCCCCACCGCTCACCCTGGACTAACATGATGTTCTGTACAGTCAGCATGGCCGCAACGTGCGACATACACACAGCTCAACACTGCTAATTTACAGAGACATTTGCAGAAGCCTGGACCTCCTTGAGGGCCCTGAAGCACAGCCAGGACCACAGAACATGTTGGGGCAGCAGGCTCATTAGAACATGTACACAGTTAACCCCTCTTGCTGCCAGTAGCACATCTACATATTTAAATGATAAAAAACAAGTGACGTTACATTAGTCGTTACACAATACTCGTCACAAAACACGGAGCGTTCCTCAGTGTCGGCTATGTGCATGTGTTTGTGGTAAGAGAGAAACAACAGTATAACTCCGCGTAGTAATCTGAGGCCTAGCCTTATGCAACGTATCAAAACTAGCTAGGTAAACATCAGTCGAATCAACTGCATATTCTTACAAAACATGTAGAAAAGAGCAAAGTATTTTGTTCTTTAGTTGTTCCAGGTCTAAACCTGCTGGATAGGAGCGTACAGAAAACTAGCTATGACATGAACTCACCGGCAACACCGCAGGATAGTACAGCCCCATCATTGTCTGCACAGGAAGGAAGAGTCTCTCTCTCTATTCCGCTCTGAATGTGGTCTGTTACCATCCGCCGGGAAGCACCTTCTGTCCACGTCTCTCACAGATTCAAATTCTCCCTCGCTCTCCGCCAGTGTTCCCCTTCCCTTAGCACCACGCAAGCCTTGTGTCCTTGTCACTCTCCCCCTCTTCTCCGTTTGCCCCTTGTCAGTTCTCTCCTCTGACAGCGCAAGTCTCTTCTTCCTCCGACGTGTGTCACTTCTCACTCACACTACCGCTCCTGCTCTGCTCGGTCATGGCTTCTGCACGTTCCATCCCCCTTCAAACTTTCCCTCTCTGTGAGCCTGGTCCCTCCGATCCATCAGTCTCTCCATCCCCTCCCCTCTCAGGCACTGACAGGTTAGGAAGGAAGGAGCTGCTGTTTGGCAGCCCTGAGAAGAAGACGCTCCGTTTCACACTGTAATGCTACCCACTGCATTGCAGGTTTTTTTAATCATTTATTTATTGGATGGCAGCTTGTCAACCCCATGTTAGGCTGGCAGGCAGGCAGCTCCCCCTCACCTCCTCATGTTCATTACCCAGAGAGGAAACAGCTTCAAACTGCTACGGCCCAATTCTACACCTTCACAACATGTATATTTATTAATCTGCATTGCGCTTTTTCATTTCCTAATCTACAGTACTGTTGGGGTTCGATGGGAGAGGAGTGCAGTTCCCCTGCACTTCTCGTTTTTTTTTCTCCCATTTTCTGCCCTGCCTGCAAAACGTCTATGCCAGTATGCAGACATCTGCTGAGGTTGGCTACTACAGAGGGGAGAGAGCGATGGAGAGAGGGAGGGCGAGAGGGACCAAAAGAGGTGATGGGAGGTGGTGGGAAAGGGGTAAGCGAGAGGCTGAGAGAGGCAGTGGATGCGAGCGAGAGATAACGGGATAGAGATAAAAGGATAAAGGGATGGGGAAAGAGCGGGGGATGACGGGATTAGGGTGTAAGTGAGGAGGATGAGAGGATGAATGGGGGATGATCTAAGGATTAACTACACAGACTGAACACACTGATAAACACACAGATGCACAGCCATATTTATTGTGCACCCTGGCAGGAATACAAACACACACACGCTTTCAAACAAAGGGCTATTTCCATCACACACATACATACATTCAAACAATGCCCCTCCCCCACAAACACAGATCATCATAAGGCCATGCATATAGGGATGCACTGATATGGGCATTCTGGGCTGATGCGATAGTCCTAATCAATATTTTCTTGTATATTGATATGGCAATATTAATTTGAAGGCCAATAAATGTATCCCTACATACCAACGAACAATACATAGCTCTACTAATTAGGTAGATTGAATTTATTAGACTATTAGAAGTAGTAGGCTGGTCCAGCCGGAGAGTTATATTACCTCATGATAAGCTGTAGACCACACTATTTAACAAAACAGATTATCTATTTTTTCTTAGCTGTTTATTTACTACCACAAACCGATGCTGGCACGAAGACTGCACTCAACAAACTGTATAAGGCCATAAGCAAATACTCATCCAGAGGCAGCGCTCCTAGCGGCCGGTGATTTTAATGCAGGAACACTGAAATCAGTCTTCCGCAATTTGTGCCAGCATTTAACCTGTGCAACTAGAGGCGAACAAAAACTCTAGATCATCTTTACTCCACACACAGAGACGCATAACAAAGCTCTCCCTCCACCTCCATTTGGCAAATCTGACCATAACTCTATATTCCCCTGATTCCTGCTTACAAGCAAAAAAACTTAAATAGGAAGTAGCAGTGACACCCTCAGTACGGAAGCAGTCCAATGAAGCGGATGCTAAGCTACAGGACTGTTTTACAAGTCAGACTGGAATATGTTCCGGGACTCATCCGATGGCATTGAGGACTATACCACATCAGTCACTGGCTTCATTAATAAATGCATTGATGACGTCGGCAGCAAGTGACCATACGTACATATCCCAACCAGAAACAATGGATTATAGGCAACATCCGCACTAAGCTAAAGGCTACAGCTGAAGCTTTCAAGGAGCGGGACACTAACCCAGACACATAAGAAATCCCACTACGCCCTCCGACAAACCATCAAACAGGCAAAAGCGTCAATACAGAACTAAGATCAAATCCTACTATACTGGCTCTGATGTGGCAGGGCTTGCAAACTATCACGGATTACAATGGGAAACCCAGCCGCGAGCTGCCCAATGAAGTGAGCCTACCAGGTGAGCTAAATGCCTTCTATGCACTGAACCATGCGTGAGAGCGCCAGCTCATCCGGACAACTGTGTGATCATGCTCTCAGTAGCCGATGTGAATGTTAACCTGTTTAAAGGGCTTACTCACAAGGCTGCGAGGCTAGACGGATTACCAGGACGCATACATGCGCTGACAAGCTGGCAAGTGTCTTCACTGACATTTTCAACCTATCCCTGACCTGGTCTGTAATACCAACTTGCTTCAAGCAGACCTCCATAGTCCCTGTGTACAAGAACGCCAAGGTAACCTGTCTAAATGACTCGTAGCACTCACATCTGTAGCCATGATATGGTTTGAAAGGCTGGTCATGGCTCACATCAACACCATGATCCCAAACACCCTGAACCCACTCCAATTCACGTACCACCCTGATGGGATCCACAAACGATGCAATCTCTATTGCACTACACTTCCCTTTTCCATTTGGACAAAAAGACAAATCTACGTGAGAATGCTGTTTATTGACTATAACTCAGAGTTCAACACCGTAGTACCCTCCAAGCTCATCACTAAACTAAGGACCCTGGATATCCTGACAAACCACCCCCAGTTGGTGAGAGTAGGCAACACATCCACCACGCTGACCTTTTAACACGAGGGCCCCTCAGGGGTGCATGCTTAGTTCCCTCCTGTATTCCCTATTCAACCACAACTGCGTGGCTGCGCACGACACCAATACAATCAATATAAGTTTCACGACGACACGACGACACGAGACCTGATCACAGACGACGATGAAACAGCCTATAATGAGTGTGATGCCAGGACAACAACCTCTCCCTTAACGTCAGCAAGACAAAGAAGCTGATCGTGGACTACAGGATACGGAGGGCCGAGCACACCCCCATTCACATCGACTGGGCTGTAGTGGAGCGGGTCGAAAGCTTTCAGTTCCTTGGTGTCCACATCACTAAGTATCTATCATGGTCCAAACACACCAACACAGTCGTGAAGAGGGCACACCAACGCCTCTTCACTCTCATGATGCTGAAAAGATTTTGAATGGGCCCTCAAATCCTCAAAAAGTTATACAGCTGCACCACTGAGAGCATCTTAACTGCCTACATCACTGCCTGGTATGGCAACAGATTGGCCTCCGACCGCAAGGCGCTACAGAGGGTAGTGGATACGGCCCAGTGCATCACCGAGTCCAAGCTCCCTGCCATTCAGGACCTCTATGCCAGGCAGTGTCAGAGGAAAGCCCTAAAAAAAAGTCAAAGATTCCAGCCAACCAAGTCAGACTGTTCTCTCTGCTACAGCACAGCAAACAGTACCGATGCATCAAGTCTGGAACCAACAGCACCCTGAACAGCTTCCACCCCCAAGCCATAAGGCTGCTAAATAGTTAGATGAATAGTTAACCAAATAGCTACCCGGACTATCTGCATTGACCATTTTTGCACAAACTTTTTTGACTCATCACATACACTGCTGCTACTGTTTACTGTCACCTTATTCCTAGTTATATTTACATATCTACCCCCAATTACCTCATACCCCTGCACATCGTCTAGGTACTGGCACCCGTTGTATAGAACCAAGTTATCGTTACTCATTATGTATCTATTATTATGTGTTTTACTTTTCTTTTCTTTCTAAAATGTCTTTCTCTGTATTGTTATTAAACTGGGTAGCGTGACCGAGTTTTCTAAGGCGCTGGATTTAGACTCCAGTCTCTATGGAGGTGTGGGTTCGAATCCCACCTGTGCCAACGCTGATGTTATCTTGGGGCGGCAGGTAGCCTAGTAAAAATCTGTCATTTTAACTACAAGGCAGTTAACCCATTGTAAATAAGAATTTGTTCTTAACTGACTAGCCTAGTTAAGTAAAGTTTCAAATAAAAATGTTAAAACAAATGAAGGGCTCCCTCAGTAAGCATTTCACCGTGAGTCCACACCTGTTGTTTACGAAACAAAAATACATACATACAGATTAAAGGATAAAACACAAAGCCAGGAGGCTTATTTCCATTGTGGTCCTCAGGTATGGATGTGATTTTGCTGCAGTAAATGCACAACACAATACTGCACAACTGACCCCACAGTCAGAAGTTATCTCTTCTATATAAATCAGAGCCAGATTACAGCACTGTGTGGTCATTGTATACTAAAGTCTACGAAAGCTAAGTTAATAAACAGATCACTGACCATTTCAAATCCCACCATACCTTCTCCGCTGTGCAATCCGGTTTCCGAGCTGGTCACAGGTGCACCTCAGCCACGCTCAAGGTACTAAACGATATCATAACCGCCATCGATAAAAGACAGTACAGTGCAGCCGTCTTCATCGACCTGGCAAAGGCTTTCGACTCTGTCAATCACTGTATTCTTATCGGCAGACTCAATAGCCTTGGTTTCTCAAATGACTGAATCGCCTGGTTCACCAACTACTTCTCAGATAGAGTTCAGTGTGTCAAATCGGAGGGCCTGTTGTCTGGACCTCTGGCAGTCTCTATAAGGGTACCACAAGGTTCAATTCTCAGACCGACTCTTTTCTCTGTATATTTCAACGATGTCACTCTTGCTTCGGGTGATTCCCTGATCCACCTCTACGAAGACGACACCATTCTGTATACATTTGGCCCTTCTTTGGACACTGTGTTAAACTTCCAAATGAGCTTCAATGCCATACAACACTCCTTCTGTTGCCTACAACTGCTCTTAAACGCTAGTAAAACCAAATGCATGCTTTTCAACCCTTCGCTGCGCACACCCGCCCGACTAGCATCACTACTCTGGACGGTTCTGACTTAGAATGTGGACAACTACAAATACCTAGGTGTCTGGCTAGACTGTAAACTCTCCTTCCAGACTCATTAAATGAAACCAAAATGAAATCTAGAATCGGCTTCCTATTTCTCAACAAAGGCTCCGTCACTCACGCCGCTAATCATACCCTCGTAAAACTGACTATCCTACCGATCCTCAACTTCGGCGATGTCATTTACAAAATAGCATCCAACACTCTACTCAGCAAACTGGATGCAGTCCATCACATTGCCATCCATTTTGTCACCAAAGCCCCATATACCACCCACCACTGCGACCTGTATGCTCTCGTCGGCTGGCCCTCGCTACATATTAGTCGCCAGACCCACTGGCTCCAGGTCATCTATAAGACTTTGCTAGGTAAAGCCCCACTTTATCTCAGCTCACTGGTCACGATAACATCCACCCGTAGCACGCGCTCCAGCAGGTATAGCTCACTGGTCTTCCCCAAAGCCAACACCTTGTTTGGCAGCCTTTGCTTCCAGTTCTCTGCTGCCAATGACTGGAACGAACTGCAAAAATCGCTGAAGCTGGAGACATATATTTCCCTCACTAACTTTAAACATCAGCTATCTGAGCAGCTAACCGATCGATGCAGCTGTAAATAGCCAATCAAATCTACCCACCTCATCCCCATATTTTTTATTTACTTTGCTGCTCTTTTGCACAGCAGTTTTTCTACTTGCACATCATCATCTGCACATCTATCACTAGTGTTAATTGTAATGACTTGCTACTATGGCCTATTTATTGCCTTACCTCCTCATGCCATTTGCACACACTGTATATAGACTTTATTTTTTTCTATTGTGTTATTGACTGTACCCTGTTTATTCCATGTGTAACTGTGTTGTTGTTTGTGTTGCACTGCTTTGCTTTATCTTGGCCAGGTCGCAGTTGTAAATGAGAACGTGTTCTCAACTAGCCTACCTGGTTAAATAAAGGTGAAATAAAAATGAAATATATACTGACTGACTAGGACCATCATAATCATCATTGCGTCTGTAGCCTAAACATGATGAGGGGCACTAGACTCATACTACAGGACCCTACCAACCTCCAGACAAACCCACATACGTAGGGTTTTGGCTAAGCCGCCATGCAGGGGCGGCAGGTAGTCTAGTGGTTAGAGCGTTGGACTTAAAACTGACAGGTTGCAAGATCGAATCCCCGAGCTGACAAGGTAAAAATAATCTGCCGTTCTGCCCCTGAACAAGGCAGTTAACCTACTGTTCCTAGGCAGTCATTGAAAATAAGTATTTGTTCTTAACTGACTTGCCTAGTTAAATAAAAGGTCAAATATTTTTCAATATATTTTTACAAATTATAAACATCGACACAGCCAAACCTACAGGCAGATCAACCAGCGCAAAACAGCTCTTAGGAACTCCAGCTAGAGTGTAGGCTAGACTAACTCCTCCAACCCTTTGCATGACAACCGGCTCAACACCTATGTGTACCCGATTACATCACTAAGAACTAGCTTGCATTAAATCATTTGTTGTATGTTTGACGAGTCTTGAATCAAATAAGTAAGTTATGATCCAAACAAACACATGGGAACCTAACTATTTTAACAACCTTACCAAATGCATGTTACTTCAGACGTTTCAGGCCCAATTGCCTCAGCAGGAATTTCTGGCATCCCCATTTTTTTCCGCAGGGATTTCTCTCCAAATCTAACATTGGTAAAATTATTTTTACATCAACAAATAATCTTTAATTCATTACATTTTCATCTCTTATCAAAATTAAAAGAAAAACAATTACATTAACTCAATAAAATTGTATTTTTTAAATTATCTTTACTAAAAATATTTGTATATTGTCCTATACAATAATATGCACTCTTAATTTTGATTTAAAAAAATATATTTTGGCAACCCCACTGCAGTTCCCCCGTGACCCACTTTGAATACCACTCATCTAGCCTATATATTACCTCAGCACAGAAAGGTTAACTTCAATATGGTGGCTCACTTGCTTCAGTCTCTGTCCTCCGAAGCTCTCACTTTCCCTCTCTCCTGCCTCTTCTGCTTTCCATCCATCCACCCCTCCTCCACCCACTCTCTCCAGTACAAGCAGCGAGCGAGCTGCATTCCCAAGAAAGGAGATGGCAGGGGTAGAGGAACGCACGTTGGAGGAAAAAACACAATGAAGATAAAGCTGTGGAGACCCATCATGTTGAGAGGAGAGGGAGGGCAGGCAGACCAACACCCCCCTCCTGTGGCTCTGCCAGAGACCTGCACTCACATCTCAGCCATGACAACAGACAGAAGACACAGCACTGTGCTGCTGCTCCCAGGCAGATAAGAGACCCTCAGAAACAGCCCTGTCTGGCGCACATAAGAAACTCATTACTGGAAGTGATATTTAAAACCCTGTCCAAACCCGGACGACGCTGGGCCAATTGTGCGCCGCCCTATGGGACTTCCAATCACGGCCGGATGTGACGCAGCCTGGATTCGAACCAGGGACTGTAGTGACGCCTCTTGCACTGAGATGTAGTGCCTTAGACCGCTGCACCACTCGATATGGAGGGAGACCACAAGAAATTAGAGCGAGAAGGGGAAAGAGAGCAGGGGAATGTGGATTGTGGAAAAGTGTGCACAGCAGCCAAGCAGATCAAATTGATTCAGAGTGGAAAATGTCGTCAGTTTCTGTAGGCTATGTTCGTGTTAGGCCTTCTGAAGTACTATAATAGTACTATAATGTGTTTCATGAAACTCCATGATACATCCATCAATTATACTTAAATTAAAGGAGACTTCAGTAAGATGTAACTCTTACCTGGCTGTGAGGAGGGTATCCAAGGAAACCTGGGGTTAAAGGGTCGTTGTTCTAAAAAATAAAAGAAGAAAGAGAGAGAGGTAAGGGTTTGGAAAATGTGATGTGATTCAACATGAGTCTAACATTTTGCAGTGAAGTCACTTTTCAGCTCCAATCTTCACCCCTAACGAAGTAATATGCTCCAGAGGAGAAATAGCCTAGCTGTTACTTGTGATGGGGGAACAATGTATACAGTAGGATATCATTTTTGCCGTCATTTTGATATTATTGCAATATTATGTTTGTATTTTTCCTTCTTAGCTTGTTCTCCATCTTGTTTTCAGCACTTTCATTAAAACTCGTTTTCTCATGGCTCGCTCTAGTCCCTCTGCAGCAGACGTAGGGTGAGCAATATGTTTGGAATCGCAACACATATAGAATGGTGACAATCGCAATACATATCATATCGGCACCTAAGTATCGTGAGGTCCCTGGCAGTTCCCAGCCCTATCTGTTACGGTATACCCTACAGCCCAATACATTTATGAAAATATGTATGGTGCAGGAAAGAAGCCGGGAACTTAAGGTGGCACATTTCACAAAGGATTATACAAGTTAACATGATGACTCTTTTGGTTTAGACCCTGAGCGCTGCCTCAACCATGTAGAGCAGCTGGTGAATCATTCTGCAGCCAGGCCAGGTCCTTATTCAGCAGACAAAACAAATTGCACTCCGCAACAACAACAAAGAGCACCCTTCCCCCATTCATGCCCCAGAATCTAGTGTTGTGGTTAATTGATCTGTAATTACTTCTAATTAGATTATTTCTGTCGCCCCTCCCTCTCCCCCTGGCAGAAGAGCCATTGTTCATTGCAATGTAATGGAAGGGAAAAGAAAGGGGGAGAGGGGGCAGGATATAACAATAGGGGAAAAGTTAAACCAAACGATGATATTGACAACAGTAAGGAGAGAGGATTACAGCGATCCTGTCTGACATGCTTGCAGTACACTGTGCAGGGAAAATAGGCAGAGTAACAAGACTCCGGCCTTTTCAATCATGCTCAGGGAAAGGAGGGTGGAACATCCTACGCGTGTTAAAAAGGGTGAATATGTTTCCATTGTGCTGGTGCTAAAAGACGAGAGTCGGCAACTAATTTTAAATTCATACACTATCTGCATTAGCTTCCATTCAGTGAGCAGCCAGTGCTGGTGTAATGTAGTAAAAAGGTGGTCGTGGCCTCTTCATTATAAACAGACAGAGGTAACCTCCTGCTTCTACCCTGACCTGCTTCCTGGAGGAATTGGTCCCTCCCTACTATAATTTTTTCAACCAATCATGGGAAAGGCCTGACTCAGGATGCCATGGCGACAGCACGGGAGAGATGCCCTCTCAGAAAGCTAGCTGTGCTTACTACACTAACCCTGGATGGGGCTCCACAGCCACACCACAATGAGACATGGTGGTGGTAGAGGGAGGGAGCGGCAGAGCAAAAACAGGGAGGGGAAAGAGGAAGGAAAGGGGAATGAGGTCAATCAAACAAGTAGCGAGGGACAACATTTGACGGGGCACAGAGAGCGTTTAAGTCGTGAGCAGCAGAAGTGAGTGACAGACTGATGCTGTCTGGACAGTACAGACTATAGCATACATGACCCATGCCAGAGGAGTGAGATGTATGCTACTCAGTCCAGCAGTGTCCGGTCTACCTCTCCTACATAAAACAGCCCTCTCTTTGTCTCCCCCTCTCCACTTCCTGTTTCATCTGGAACCAATTCCCCCCTCGTGCCTAGTCCCCTGGGGGAACACACTCCTCAGTGCGCCGCATTAAAGTGGGAGAGCCGCGGAACGGACAGTGCTGTATTCAGAAACACACGAGGTAAAAACACTGGTAGCCTTCAAAGACTGGACAGTGGAGGACTGATGAAGATGCGACACACTGAACATTTGAAAGGACGGCAGGTCTCCAATGCCTCTGGCAATGTCAGAGTTACACACTCGTGTTTACAAGGCACCATCAGTGGAAAAAAATATGTAGCGCATCACTTGGAAACCAGAACTACCCCACATGATACATAACAAGGTTGCAGTAAAAAAATGATTTTTTTCCAGTAGAAAGGCAGGATGAAGAGGGAGGAGTTTAGGTTAGAACAGGGGGAGGGAGAGGAGAAGAATTTGGTAACATCTGGAATCAATCTGTCTGGAGGAAAGGGGGAGGGAGATGAATGGGGGATGGAGGGAAAAGAAAGAACAAGAGAGTGAGATGGAAATTAGGAGAGAAAGACAGGGGTGGAAGAATGTGGGGATTAAGAAAGACAAAGACAAGAAGTGGAAAATACAGCAAAAAGAAGAGACCAAGAAATGGAGACAATGACTCATACCCCAAGAATGTCATGTGACTTATATTTCCTTAAAGGGTGGGGGAGGGGGGTCTGAACTTGATACTCATTGTTAAAACACACACACACTTTCTTTTGCGGGGCATATGGCGCTTTGGTCTGCATATCAGGGCTGCTTTGTCTGTAAAGTTTTTCAAGCTTTTATTACGCTCAACGAAACTCAGTCCCTCTTCCATGCAGATACAGACAGTAATTTAACAGGGTACCACCTACTTTGGTATTAATTACACTCATTTACAGTAGAGGGGTAGTTATGAGGTGTGGCTGCTCTGAGGGCCAGGGCTGCAGACTCTACGGATCAGAAATGTACAGACACACCTCATACAGTGACTTTCTCTCTGTATGCTCAAGTAAAGGGCGTTGCTCTGCTGGGTTTTTCTCTCCCCCACTTTCTATTTGAGGAAAAGTCAAGAAGTTGAGAGTTGGAGCAAATGGGCAGAAAAAGAGAGCAGTGGAGGGAGGAGGGCAAAATGGCATGAGGTCAACAGATGGTGAGGGAGGAGGGGGATGAGGAAGAAGGGATTGGAGGGGTGGACAGAGGGTGATACGCTGAGGTACAGAGGGGACAAAAATAAGGAGAAAGAAGACAGGATGAATCAACGTTACCGACAGGGAGACATTCGCAGGCGGAGATGAAAGTACATATGACAGTTTGGGGGCAGCGGGGTAGAAGGGGAGGTGACAACAACCAGTGTCCAGAGTTAACATGCGAGTGTAAGTGGCAGGCCCTGCATCTGATTAAATGAGTGGCGGACTGTAAAAAAAGGGGGGGAAAGTTTGAGCACTGTTGTGTTGAGCAACATCTTGAAGAGAATTTTGTGCTTATCTCAAGGGGTGAAAGGTCAAGGGTGACACCGTTGCATTGGGCTCAAAGTTCAGTGACAACCATTAGTGAGTGTCCACTCGTGTGCTGCACATTATAACTCCTACTTTTTTCTTTGGGGTTTTAATGACAGCCAATGTTCCCGCTATTACTAGTCAACATTCCCTGGTAGCCTGATAGTTTCAAAGAATATTGCACCTTTAGAGCTTATCTGTTCAAAACTGTATCATCTTAATGGTTTGTTTATATCATAGTTTCCCCTTCAACACTCGCCCACCCTCTCCCCCCTTTTACTCTCCTCTCCTTGAAGCGATCAGTCTGGTTAATGCCCTCTCCTAAATGAGCTTTGATCTCGTTAGCGCGACACAAAGCCTCTTTACTGCCAACGATAGGATAAATCTGCTCCCGGGGAGCCGGAGGGAGGCATATAGAGCACACTGTACACTATCAGGCTGGACTAGGCTAGGGCACATCAATACTGCATAGTGGGAAACAGAGAGAGAGATTGGACGGTAGAGACAGTGAGCAGGGGTGGGGAGGTTTGTCTCACAGGCAGTGCACACTCAAATTCTATGGACCAGGAGTTAATTAGCAATCTGGAAATATGCCTTAGGGGGAGGATGACGGAAACAAAAGAAGAGGATGGAGATGAGAGGACACTCCTCTCCCATTTAATATGTCAGCCATGATTTAGGCTGTTACCCATCCTATCCTCTGGGTAGCAATGAACATCAAATAGCTACCCATCGACACACCAAAAATATTTTGTGAACTCATCTTCTCAGCACTGAACTTGATGTCACCTACAGGACTGGATGATGTAATCCAGTCTAATTACATTAAGCACCACCATTGTAATTTCCTAATGTTTACCCTTAGTTATCGTCAAACCTAAGCTGCATAGAGGATTTTTCTACAACTTTCTCCTTCTCTCATGATAAAATATTCTCTCTCATACTGTAAATCCTGCCTTCTATCCTCCTGTTTCCTCCCTCTCTTCTGTGGGCGTATTTCCAGCCTGATCCACAATGGCAGGAGATCAATATAAGTGATTGGCAGCGAGATCCTGTTGCACCTCATTGTCACACCATCTACACGTAACCTTTTGTCATCACCATTCATCCATTATATGGAGTGAGGAACATGGCCATTTGTCATTGCAATAGATATGCAGCAGTACCAATTGAAACATTTTCCTAATGCCCAGGATTCAATTACCCACAGCTGACCCAGAACCATGTTTGACTGCTGCCTCAAACAAAAACAGTATGCCAGCTATTTTCAATTATGCTTACAGATACTGTATGTGCGTGAAATATCACTGTTTAGCCGAAGAGCAGAGTACTGTTGCTATGCTGTATCAGCAGTCAAGTCATGGAGAGGCCCATAGCTAGAGGCAAGGTATCCTAAAGCCCCTTTCCTTCCTACTCCCTTATTCACGAATAGGGGTCTGTTCTTTGTCTCTCCCATAGTGACCCCTCCCCCAACCCCCTGTCTCTCTCCTCTTTTTAGCACCTAGCTCCAATCACAGACCAGGGGGATTGGCACAAATTACTGTTCCCAATGCGAGTACCCTCCTGTGTCGGAGGCTTTGATGTGATGTCCAACGACAAAGACATACCATAATGGTAAAGGCGGGAATATCAGTGTGTACATATCTGCAGTGCACGTAAATGCATGAAAGGCCTTTATGTATCGTCGGATATATGCTGTAGCGTAAGTGTCATTGCCGAGAAGCTGTGGGCTATCATATTACCTTTGCCTCCGCCATAATCATGATGTTAGTCTAGTTGCCACGAGCACAGAACAACGTGCAAGACACGTTTTGTACCTAGATTGTAATTCTACTGCACGCTCGTTACTGCAGTTGATGCGACGAGGCATGCTATTGATAGGCGGGCCTGCCTGTCAGCAGAATCATGACCCACTGATGTTCTTGAAACAATAGACGTAGCGTGCTATTGAAATGAAATCGTTTAATGCAGGGGTTACAATGTTGCACACATTCAATGAAAACAACACATTGACCGGAAACAAACAGCAATGTGGCTTCATTTGTTGATTTTCTACTCCTTACCTGTCCAATGTCACCAACACCCACCGTCCCGTCTATCCTTGGCCGTTTGCACTCTGCTCCTGCCAATTCGGTCAAAGCTGCAACTGTTTGCTCAGGATCCCCTCGTTTCATTCCCCGGACGATTGCTGCTGGACCCCCGGTCGTGTTCGCGTGGGGTCCAGTTGCTGTATCAATGTCCTTTTCCCGGTCCATCATTCCCCGAGAAACGGGTAACATTATGGATGCGACGTCGGTCGACATTAACATTGGACGGCAGATAGTCTACACTTACAAGTCTAGCTATTTGTTTAAAACCTTTTACTTCTTCCCTATTCTGGGATAAGTAATGCTATTCCTTGAATGTGCAAATAGCTGATTGTAGCTGGTCTTCTTGGCCAAATGTATTGTACCGCTAGCAAGATTGTTATTGTCTAATCAATACATAACACCATGACCATGTGTGGCTCGTGCACATTTCACACGATTACTAGCGTTAGAAAAATTGTCACAATAGAACACGTAAACCAAGTAAATACAAAACACTAATTCCTTGCTAATTAGCTAGCAACACATTCCGCTAGCTAGCTAACGATACTTCTATCTTCTCCGAATATCGAAAATGTTAGGAAATTATTTGAATCACTAATCTTCTCCTTGCGAAGCCAATGCGTCCTCTGCTCCCAACCAAATATATTTTTAAGCCCTTCTTTGCTTTCACCTTCTTTTTCTCCTAGCCTTTTTATCACCCTTCTTTTTCTCGCAGTATGTTCAGTGAATTCTAGTGGCGTGTACGGACTGGCGAGGAACACGATTTCCTCTCTATCGTGTACGTCCCGATTGGTGTGGTGTGGAACGGGCCGCAGAGAGTGCACTGATCTGGTGTCAGTTTTTTCTCCATGTGCTAAGATTACGATAGGGGTAAACAATTTAGACTGGTCCTAGATCTGCCCTCTCTATATTCCCCTCCTTTTCCTCTGTCGTATTCCCTCCTGCACCCCCCTTCTCTTTTTTTTTCACCATAACATACACAGTGGCATTTCATTTAGCGTAGCCTACCTCAAATTTATTTTTACGGCTTTTGTCATTACCGAAAGATTACATTTACATCATTTAATTTCGTAAACATTTATCGTGTAAATTGGTATGTTTATGTTTAGGGGATTGTTTGTGTGTAAATATGCGACGGCTTGCCACGATTTATGGCGAGGTATTTGTCTTCTTTTTTTCACGACTGCGCACACCCCACCACCCCTCTGCATGCAGCGTCCATGCTTGAGCGAGTGTTCCAAATCAAGGAATAGAGTATAAAGAGTCTCCCCACGACGCTTTAATTGACTTTCACTAGTCAGATGGCGGTGATACAGCTAATGAAGCAGAGGGGAGGGGTTCTAAATAAACGGGGAATATATGGGGTAGGCCTAAAATAACACACAACTAGCAATTTAACAATGCAGAATACGTATGTGTGAGAAAAGACGCAGGGTAGTATAGGTCTAGCTGCACACATGTTAAATATGATCTATTATAAACCACTCAAACCTAGGTAACTTCAAAGGCGAATTATTTTACAGGACTGATATGAAAGCATGTTTTTTTATGATAGTGCGACGCCTGGTGGATATCAAACAACTTAATCAATGGACATGCAAGTGACAAGTTTCAAGTTTTTAATGTCACATGCACAAATCCAGGGAAATGCATTTCTTGCAAAGCTTTAAACCCAACAAAAAATGAATAGCAATGTAATAACAAATAACATAAGGTAGGACAAAAACACACGAGAAATAAGAAAAACATGAGAAAGTAAGTAAGAATAATATATACAGGGTCAGTCAGCTTCAGTACCATATTTACAATGTGCAGGGATACTGGAGTAATAGAGGTAGATCTTTGGGCTACCGAGTGGCGCAGCGGTGTAAGGCACGGCATCTCAGTGCTAGAGGTGTCACTACAGATTCTAGTTCAATTCCAGGCTGTATCACAACCTGCTGTGATTGGGAGTCCCATAAGGCGGCACACAATTGGCCCAGTGTTGTCCGGGTTCGAGTTTGGCCGGGGTAGGCTGTCATTGTAAATAGGAATTTGTTATTAACTGACTTGCCTGGTTAAATGCATCAAATCACTGGAAGCTGCTGAAGGGAGGACAGCTCATAATAATGTCTGGAATGCTGCAAATGGAATGGCATCAAACACATACAAACCAGGTGTTTGATTCCATTCCACTTATTGTGCTCCAGCCATTACCACAAGCCCATCCTCCCCAATTAAGGTGACACCAACCTCTTTTGGTAGATATGTATAGGGGTAAGGTGACTAGGCATCAGGATATATGATAAACAGAGAAGCAGCAGTAGACTGTAGAGTCAGTATAAATGTATGTGCATATTATGTGTGTGAGCAAATGATGGCGTGAGTGTTGGAGTGTTGTGTGCGTGACTGTATAGGGACCTGGGAGTGTGCTTAGAGACAGTGCAAAAATAAAATTCAAGGGTCAACTCTGATAATCCATGAAGCCATTTTGTTAGCTCTTTAGCAGTCTTATGGCTTGGGGATAGAAGCTGTTCAGGAGCCTCTTGGTGACAGACTTGATGCACCGGCACCGCTTGCCATGTGGAAGCAAAGAGAACAGTCTGTGGCTTGGGTGGCTGGAGTCTTTAACAATTTTCTGGGCCTTTCCTGATACAGAGGTCCTGGTTGGAAGGGAGCTCAGCTCCAGTGAGGTACCGGGCTGTCCGCACAACCCTCTGTAGCACCATGCAATCGAGCGTGGTGCTATTACCATACCAAGCAGTGATGCAGCCAGTCAAGATGCTCTCAATAGTACAGCTGTAGAACGTTTTGAGGATTTGAGGGCCCATGCCAAGCCTTTTCAACTTCTGGAGGGGGAAGAGGCGCTGTCCCGCGTTCTTCACGACTGTACGTATGTTTGTGGGCCATTTTAAGTCCTTAGCGATTTGGACACCAAGGAACTTGAAGCTCTCTACCCGCTCCACTATAGCCACGCTATTGTGGATGGAAAACACCAGTCTCAACGTCAGCAGTGAAGAGGCAACTCCGGGATGCTGGACTTCTAGGCAGAGTTGCAAAGAAAAAGCCATATCTCAGACTGGCCATCTGTTTCTCAAAATAGACACTAATGTACTTGTCCTCTTGCTCAGTTGTGCACCCGGGCCTCCAACCACTCTTTCTATTCTGGTTAGAGCAAATAGAAAGAGTAGTGGGAGGCCCGGGTGCACAACTGAGCAAGAGGACAAGTACATTAGTGTTCTGTGAAGGGAGTACACATCGTTGTACGAGATCTTCAGTTTCTTGGCAATTTCTCGCATAGAATAGCCTTAATTTCTCAGAACAAGAATAGACTGACAGGTTTCAAAAGAAAGTTATTTGTTTCTGGCCATTTTGAACCTGTAATCGAACCCACAAATGCTGATGCTCCAGATACTCAGCTTGTCTGAAGGCCAGTTTTATTGCTTCTTTAATCAGGATGTTACGGATACAGGTATCCTGTGTGTGTGTGCGTATGTATCCTGTGTTTGCTCTCCTTCTCCCCTCACAGGTGAAAATCATCACTCCCCAATCAGTCACCAATCAATCATCAATCAGAAGACACACCTCCTCCTGTTTTCCTACCCTATCACAGTTCCTTTCCCTTGGTTTAAAAACCCTGTCAGTTGTTTGCTCTTGAGCTCAATCTCTCTCTGTAAATGTATGTCTGTAGGCCTCTGTGTTTCACTCTCTCGTTGTGTATTAACCTCTCTTTTGTTTGAGCACCTCCATAGCACTTTGTCAACACCTGTGAGGATTGTTTTGGTTATGGTGTTTGTGTTTGATTGCTGGCGGGAAAAGGAGAAACCAAGACAAGTCGCCCATGGGCATACACTACCCGTAGGTAGACTTTGTTAAATACACTAGTTAGAACTGGGCGGACCACCCACTGTATTTTTGGTTAGTTAGTTAGCTGTTGTTAAAGTAGGCTAGTCTAGCTTAGGGGTTTTTTGAATACTTGTTTCTTTCCTTGGGTCCAGCTCAGTCCCTTTTCCTGCTCCCCCCATTACCGTGTGTTTTCAAATAAACCTTGAGTTTGACGGTAGATTTCAGTTGTCCTGGTTATTTCGTTCACACTTTTGCTTTGTCACTATTATAATTTGCATGAGTTATGTTATGGGTCTCATTACCATCCCCCCCTAGACTGTCGGGCCAAAAGGGATTCGTAACACAGGACAACAGTTTTCAGCTGTGCTAACATAATTTCAAAAGGGATTTCTAATGAGCAATTAGCCTTTTAAAATTATGAACTTGGATTAGCTAACACAACGTGCTATTGGAACACAGGAGTGGTTGCTGATAATGAGCCTCTGTACGCCTATGGAGATATTCTATTTTTAAAAATCTGCCGTTTCCAGCTACAATAGTCATTACAACATTAACACTGTCTACACTGTATTTCTGATCAATTTCATGTTATTTTAATGGACAAAAATGTGCTTTTTTTAAAACAAGGACATTTCTATGTGACCCCAAACTTTTGAATAGTAGTGTACATTATCCCACAATTTTAGGGGACCAAATGTATTAGGACAAATTCACTTGTGTATAAAAGAAGTAAAAATGAAAGTATTTGGTCCCATATTCCTAGCACGCAATGACTACATTAAGCTTGTGACTAAACTTGTTGGCTGCATTTGCTGTTTGTTTTGGTTGTGTTTCAGATTATTTTGTGCCCAATAGAAAATGGTTAATGTGTCATTTTGGAGTCACTGTTATTGTAAATAAGAATAGAATATGTTTCTGAACACTTCTACATTAATGTGGATGCTACCATGATTACAGATAATCCTGAATGATGAGTGAGAAAGTTAGACACACATCCCTGACATGCAAACCTCTCACCATTACATTAACAAAGGAGGTTAGTGGTTTTTGGGGGGGGTATGATATTTATACCTCTAAAGTTTTCACTCATTACTCAGGATTTATTCAAGATTCTCCACAACCATGGTAGCAGCCACATTAATGTAGACGTGTTAATTACAATGGAAAGGAAGCATGTGACAAACTTTCGCTCTAACCACTAGACTCCCGCCACCCCAAAATGATTTATTTAACTACGTTACATGTAGTTAAATAATACAAAGTATATTCCTCATTTCGTCTTTCTGCAAGTGCTGGATTTTCACCCACAGTGGCCAATCCACCAAGTTATATTATTTTAGTGGCGATTTAAGGGACATCAAAAATCGCTGTATCAATTGCTGTGTCTGTGGCAACACTCACATTTTTATTGAAAGCAAGAACATCACAGCATAAAAAACGTCAAAGATGAATTTAACATGCAAGGTGAACAAGCAACAAACAAGTAAATGATATTTCTACTTCGCCTTTGAGATTGCTCCTCCACAATTCCTTCAGCATCACTACTTCAGAAAACATTATTGCAGCCGCTTTGAGATGGGTGTCCATCAGTGCTATCACAGCCCTCTCTTCAGCAGCCACTGAACCTGCTATGAACTTCCAGGGGTCATTCCATTGTCTGCTTTGGCCCAAGGAGGGCAGGCCAGCCATAATTCTTTCCTGTAGTATCATGGAATATCTTGGGGCCATGGACTTTATTGATCATGGAACAGAGCCAAACCAGTTGGATCTGGTTCCTAGGGAAGAGATTGTCCACATAACAGGTAACACAAAGGTGAAAAAAAGCCTTTTGCATCCCAATGATACACTGATCAAATGCAATATACAGTGGGGCAAAAAAAGTATTTAGTCAGCCACCAATTGTGCAAGTTCTCCCACTTAAAAAGATGAGAGAGAGGCTGCTTACCTATTGCAGGTTCAGTCGTCCCAGCCTGGTGCAGGTCTACAATTTTGTTTCTGGTGTCCTTTGACAGCTCTTTGGTCTTGGCCATAGTGGAGTTTGGAGTTTGACTGTTTGAGGTTGTGGACAAGTGTCTTTTATACTGATAACAAGTTCAAACAGGTGCCATTATTACAGTTAACGAGTGGAGGACAGAGGAGCCTCTTAAAGAAGTTACAGGTCTGTGAGAGCCAGAAATCTTGCTTGTTTGTAGGTGACCAAATACTTATTTTCCACCATAATTTGCAAATAAATTCATTAAAAATCCTACAATGTGATTTTCTGGATTTTTTTTTCTCATTTTGTCTGTCATAGTTGAAGTGTACCTATGATAAATTACAGGCCTCTCATCTTTTTAAGTGGGAGAACTTACACAATTGGTGGCTGACTAAATACTTTTTTGCCCCACTGTACTAGCTGTTCATGTTCATGCACAGTATACCTGTGTGAATGTGTCAGTGGAGGCTGCTGAGGGGAGGACGGCTCATAATAATGTCTGGAACGGAGTGAATTGAATGACACTCCAGGCATTACCACAAGCCCAACTCCTCAATTAAGGTCCCACCAACCGCCACCAACCTCCTGTGGTGTGTGATGGTTCTGCTCAGGGTAGGTCTGACCTCAGAAATAAATTCCCCCACCATTGGTGGAGCCAGAGCCAGTCATAAGCGGCCCAAGACATAAGCAGTCGCTTAGGGCCCCCGGGCACCAGGGAGCCCCGGACCAAACCAAATTGTTTTTTTGGAACATGCTACAAAAAGTAACTTCCAGTTGTAGCTGTACTCCATTTAGTCACAACCCAGTCGGGGTCTCAACCGATTATTGAGAGTTAGAATAACAGAATACACAAAGTGCAATTTCGAAATTTGGTTAAGCATCAGTCACTCAATTTTTTTGTGGCCCCCACCCCCATCAAATCAGTCCAAATCAGATGTTATCACAGGTGCAGCGAAATGCTTGTGTTTCTCGCTCCAACAGTGCAGTAATAACTAGCAATACAAAACAATACACACATAATCCAAAAGTAAAAAGAAAGAAAGAAAGAAAGAAATATCAGAACGAGCAATGCCAGAGTCCGAAATATATTAAGGGGCTGAAAAGTTATGGAACGACTATATTGTAGTTAATTAATTTGTTTTCATCTTATTTTTTTTGCTGCATTTTTCTTCCACTTTGACATTCCAAAGTATTTTGCATAGATTAATACTTTTGCAAGGCACTAATATATATATATATTACCAGTCAAAAGTTTGGACACACCTACTAAATCCAGGCTGTATGACATCCAGCCTTGATTGGGAGTCCCATAGGGCAGTGCACAATTAGGCAGTCATCGGAAATAAGATTTTGTTCTTAACGGGCTTGTCTAGTTAAATAAAAAAGAATACTTTTAAAATAAAATAATTCAAAAAATATATTTTCTCCATTGTAGAATGATAAGACACAATGTGAAATAACACATGGAATCATGAAGTAACCAAAAAAGATTCTTCAAAGTAGGCACCCTATGCCTTGATGACAGCTTTGCACACTCTTGGCATTCTCTCAACCAGCTTCATGAGGAAGTCTCCTGGAATGCATTTCAATTAACAGGTGTGCCTTGTCAAGTTAAATAGTGGAATTTATTTCCTTCTTAATGTGTTTTAGCCAATCAGTTGCATTGTGACAAGGTAGGGGTGATATACAGAAGATAGCCCTATTTGGTAAAAAACCAAGTCCATATTATGACAAGAACAGCTCAAATAAACAAAGAGAAATGACAGTCCATCAAACTTTAAAACATGAAGGTCAGTCAATATGGAAAATGTCAAGAACTTTGAAAGTTTCTTCAAGTGCAGTCGCAAAAACCATCAAGTGCTATGATGAAACTGGCTCTTATGAGGACAGCCACAGGAAAGGAAGACCCAGAGTTCTCTGTTGCAGAGATGAGTTCATTAGAGTTATTAGCCTCAGAAATTGCAGCCCAAATAAATGCTTCACAGAGTTCAAGTAACAGACACTCAACATCAACTGTTCAAAGGCTGCGTGAATCAGGCCTTCATGGTCGAATTGCTGCAAAGTAACCACTACTAAAGCACACCAATAAGAAGAAGCTTGCTTGGGCCAAGAAACACGAGCAATGTATGTTAGACAAATGGAAATCTTGGAAATCTTTCCTTTGGTCTGATGAGTCCAAATTTGAGATGTTTGGTTCCAACTGCTGTGTCTTTGTCAGACAGAGTAGGTGAACGGATGATCTCCACATGTGTGGTTCCCACCGTGAAGCATGGAGAAGGAGCTGTGATGGTGTGGGGGTGCTTTGCTGGTGACACTGTCTATGATTTATTTAGAATTAAAGGCACACTTAACCAGCATGGCTACCACAGCATTATGTCGCAATACACCATCCCATCTGGTTTGTGCTTAGTGGGACTAACATTTGTTTTTCAACAGGACAATGACCCAACACACCTCCAGGCTGTGTAAGGGCTATTTGACCAAGAAGGAGAGTGATGGAGTGCTGCATCAGATGACCTGGCCTCCACAATCACTCGACCTCAAACCAACTGAGATGGTTTGAGATTAATTGGACCGCAGAGTGAAGGAAAAGCAGCCAACAAGTGCTCAGCGTATGTGTGAACTCCTTCAAGACTGTTGGAAAAGCATTTCAGATGAAGCTGGTTGAGAGAATGTCAAGAGTGTGCAAAGGATGGCTACTTTGAAGAATCTCAAATATATAATATATATTTGTTTAACACTTTTGTGGTTACTACATGATTCCATATGTGTTATTTCATAGTTTTGATGTCTTCACTATTATTCTATAATGTATATAAATAATGGTGTGTACATACAGTATGGACAGTATATGAATAGAACAGGTGTGTACAGCAGTAGTTATATAGGATGAGCCAATACAATATATACTGTACATATAAAGTGGATTAGTACAGTATGTAAACATTATTCCTCTGTCACACCCTGACCTTAGAGAGCCTGTTTATTTCTCTATTTGGTTAGGTCAGGGTGTGATTTGGGTGGGCATTCTAGTTTTCTATTTCTTTGTTGGCTGGGTATGGTTCCCAATCAGATGCAGCTGTCTATCGTTGTCTCTGATAGGGAATCATACGTAGGCAGCCTGTTTTCCACCTGAGCTTGTGGGATCTTGTTTTTGCACAGTTGCTGTATTGCCCTGCAGAACTTTATGGTCACTGATCTTTTTTCTTTTTTTTGTGTTCAGCTAAAATAAAGTAAGATGTACACGTTCCATGCTGCGCTTTGGTCTTATACCGACGACGGAAGTAACATCCTCAAAGTTGACCGTCCCTGATCTACATCAGTCTGTCCTGACTGGTGAAATTCTTCTGTCTTATTTGGTGTCCTGTGTGAACTTAAGTATGCTCCCTCTAATATCTCTCTCTGAGCCCTAGGACCATGCCTCAGGACTACCTGGCCCGATGACTCCTGGCTGTCCCCAGTCCACATGGTTCTGCTGCTGATCCAGTTTCAACTGTTCTGCCTGTGGCTATGGAACTCTGATCTGTTCACCAGACGTGCTACCTTGTCATGCTGCTGCTCCAGTTTCAACTGTTCTGCGGCTATGGAACCCTAACCTGTTCACTGGACATGCTACCTTGTCCCAGACCTGCTGTTTTCAACCCTCTCTCTCTCGCTCTACTGCACTTGCTGTCTCAACCTCTGAATGCTCGGCTATGAAAAGCCAACTGACATTTACTCCTAAGGTGCTGACCTGTTACACCCTCTACAACCACTGTGATTAATATTTGACCCTGCTGGTCATCTATGAATGTTTGTAAATCTGGAAGAACTACCTGACCTTAATGGCCATGTACTCTTATAATATCCATCTGGCACAGCCAGAAGACTGGCCGCCCCTCAGAGCCTGGGTCCTCTTTAGGTTTCTTCCTAGATTCCTACCTTAGTTTTTCTTAGCCACAGTGCTTCTGCATTGCTTGCTGTTTGGGGTTTAGGCTGGGTTTCTGTATTAGTGATGGGTCGTTTGCGAACGAGTCGGCTCTAAGAGCCGTCTCTTGAAGGTGAACATTGTGAGCCGGCTCGCATATCAGAAGAGCCGGCTCTATTTATAAAAAAAAAGATGAATAATCAAAATATTTTAATGAATAGAATGAACTAATTCAAAGAACAAAAAAAAATCTAATATAGGCCTAAATGCTCAAGCGCACACATTCGTTCTGGAAGATCTGCAGATCCTCTGAGCCGGTGGAAGAACAAGGCCTCTGTCTACCCACGGCTTACTAAAGTCATGACAGGGAGACTGCACAGTGGCCACATCCGTTCCCTCTAAGAGGGTCTTCTCGAAATAATTACTGAGAGAAGAAACCACATCAGCCCCTCGAAAGTGAGGCAGCTTGCATTTCTGAATGCGAATCTCTCATAAAAGCAAAATATGGTCAGCATTGCTGTGTGCTGCTGGTTATAACATGGCAATAAAGAGAGAGAAAAGAGGGACTAGTTTTGCACATTATTTTTCTTTGATATGGTGCAATATTATTTTGTTCAGATTGTATTCGTTTTGAATTGTTAAATTTATATGCATTTTGTTTATATATAATAAAAAGTTATACTTTAAATGCAAATGTTTAATAGCATTTTCATAACAAACCAAAGCATTTTTAAATGCATTGTGGTTAAGGTAGAGTATGATTTCATTTAATAATTTAATTAGAATTGTTTTAACATCAATCAGTCCAACTATCGCGAACTGTACAAAACATATATTTTTAAATAGCTGTTCAGAGCCAAAGAAAAACGGCTCTTTTTGGTGAGCTGAGCCGGAATGCCCATCACTATTCTATATAAGCACTTTGCGACATCTACTGACGTAAAAATGGCTTTATAAATACATTTGATTTGATCATTTGATCATGAAATGCCTATTTGATATACTGTATGTGGCTATAACTGTACAGTACACTTACCTGCTTACTGATTTTCACTCATTATTACCTGCACAACACACCTGCTTGTCGCATAACGAAAGTGTTTTCCCAGAACTGGCCAAAGATAAGTTTCATTTCACCTTCATTGCCACTCCTAAATCCTGTTTTCTGGGTGGTACTGCCCCCCACCCCCGCACCCTTCACTCAACAACCTAATCCAATCAAATTATTCATTCGGATTGAGGGGTTGGATTTAAACCAGACGAGAACCCACAATTACATTGTTTTCTTCACACACGTCTGACATTTAAGAACGGATTGGTGTTGCAGCTACATTCTGCAGTGTGAAGAGACTGATCTGCACGTAAATAATTCAGGTAGGTTTATTTGTTAAGGCATGCGTTACATTTCCCTCACTGTAGTTCGAGGTAGAAGAGAAACACGAGCTGTTACAAAATGTTCCTAATGAAGTATTTTACCTTGCAATGATTCAACCCTGTCTATGATACTGTATAGTTAACTAAATACTCCCACCAACCCTCGTATGGGGTCAATTTCACGCCCTATGTATTGAATCCAAAATAAATCGGGAACATGAGAAATAAACCTGAGAATGTAAACATTATATTTGAGGACAGCTGAAATAATGGATGTTGAAATCAAAAAACAAACAATTGAAGGCAAATTGTACAGAATTGTAAACAGAAATAAGACATCAAAAGCAACACCCTAAAACTTGTAAGCAAATAATTTAAAGGCGAGAGTAAAACTTTATGACAAATGATGAACAAAAATATTTATAAACGAATGCAACAATAATTTTAGGTTAAACTTTCCCAGCAACCAATCCTATTGAATACATTTTTTTCTACGCTCTTGCCTGCATGTACTCGCTTTTGGTTACGCTACTCGTATCTTTACTTTCGATGTCAGTTTTTTTTCTTTCACTGCCATGCTTTTCGATTGCGAGTTTTTGCATTATTATTTTTCCGTGAAGGGCGGGGTTTAGGGGAAGGCGTAGACAATGAGGCTCCATTTGTTCGCTAGTTTTGGAGTGACAGTTCGTCTTAAACCCAATCAATGAACATGATAGACAGGTTTTTTTTTCTATTGCCGACTTGGGTAGACGGTCTGACGTCACTTCGTTTGAGCTAACGTACTTCAATTGCCACGGGTCAAATAATGTACGGATATTGGAAGCATGTCTACTTAGGTAAACATATGAATTGCACAACGTTCGGCGCAGGTGTTGGTAACTGGTTCGCCATACACCTGCATCGAAAAAATATGTTTGCCTAAGTAGTTAGATGGTTTGTCATTAAATGTATTAGATTGACATGGTTCTAATATCCCTACATTGACCCGTGACTGACAATTGACCCATCATCGAAAATGTTTACATTCAACTTTATTTTTCATGTTCACGATTTATTTTATTTTGAATTCAATACATATGGCGTGAAATTGAGCCGATACCCTCGACAGTCTACCTATCACCGGACTTTTTTTCACACACATTGTAAACATCTAAATGTTTACAATATCTTCCATTATTTTCCCAGGACACAAGACTGTATTTCTGACTTCCTGAGTGTAGCGTGTTAGCAAACATTTGATCATGGCACTGGACGGATGTGGCCAGCTGTGCAAGTGTATCCTCATCCTTTTCAACATCCTTTTTGCCGTAAGTATCCATAATCTAACTAAACTGTAGGCCTAGTGGTAACAAATTGGTATCTGGTGTGTATGAGATGTCAAATGTGAATAGTTCAAAGGGCATTGTATATTTATATTTGATCACCTAGGCAGCATTTGTCATTTACTGATACGGAAATAAGCTTTACTTAAAGTCAAATAGCTAAATCTCATATTAAAATTTTGTCCAGACCCTTGCAACCATCTCTGTATGGGTAAGAGATTCACTGCTGTTATTAAAAGGATGCATGTATTGTCTGTCTGATTTAAACGCCTTTCCCATCAAAGTATCAGCTCATGTCTATTGCTCACAGTTGTCCACTTCAAATAAAGTTGGATTTGTCACGTGCCAAATATAACTGGTGTAGACTTTACCGTGGAATGCTTGCCCTTCCCAGCGATGCAGAGTTTTAAAAGAACAATACAAATACATTACTAACAAGAAATAAAATACAGGAGAATGGAGCTACAGACAGGGAGTACCAAATGAATGTGCAGCTTTATACGGGGAGTACCAGATCAATGTGCAGAGGTATTTGAGGTAGATATGTACATGACGGCAGGGTAAAGTGACTAGGCATCAGGATAGATAATGATCAAGGTAAAATAAAGTAACGGCAGCAGATTGTGTGTAATGTGGATATAGGTCTGTGTGTGTGTTCGTGCGTTTGTAGTGTACGCAAACATCAGTTCTCCTTCATTACTGGAAATAAGCAAGACATTTTGTTTCAACATGTTGGCATTCATCCACACAACCATTTAGGTGACCCTTCTGATCGGGCCTTTATATCCAATAAATGCAATAAGAATACAAAAGAAGGAAAAGCAGGCCTAAATCATTGAACAGGTAATAGTATGTGAAATATGAGCCGACAGATGCAAAACCACAGACTTACTGCATCATTGAGGTGTGGTTAGTCTACTAACTGATAATCCAACTAGGGGAATTCCCATATAAATGAATCAAAAGTAAGAAACAAAAACAAACTTAAATGGCAGAGTGGAATCACACAAGTGTGCTGTTTAATTTGTTGAACTAGTTTAATCCTGCCCACTGGCTGAGGAAGCTATTCTGTTCAGTATTTATTCTGTGCTTTGAAAGGAATGCCTCTTGAAACATTTTCTTAATGTCTTGTTTATCTAGCTTTCCCAAACTAGACTATATTTGTAGTCCTTTTTTTCTAAACAGTGCTACACCTCACATTACATGATGACATTACTGTCATCATGTTACCAATCATCATTGTCAGATGAAAACCTTCTCCAAAACAAACTTTTCAGGAAATGAAAAAATGTCCATATTTTTCCATTAACAAACATACAATTATGAAACTTCAGAAGCTATTTTGAATACATTTCTTGGTCCTAGAGTCATGAAATGTTCACAGTACTTTGAGGGGAGTTACTGCTTTCAATATACAGTACAAGTCGAAAGTTTGGATACATGTACTCATTCAAGGGTTTTTAATTGGTACTATTTTCAAAAATCAGCAAAAAAAGAAACGTCCTCACTGTCAACTGTTTTATTTTCAGCAAACTTAACATGTGTAAATATTTGTATGAACATAAGATTCAACAACTGAGACAAACTGAACAAGTTCCACAGACATGTGACTAACAAATGGAATAATGTGTCAAAATTAAAAGTAACAAATCAGTATCTGGTGTGGCCACCAGCTGCATTAAGTACTGCATTGCATCTCCTCATGGACTGCACCAGATTTGCCAGTTCTTGCTGTGAGATGTTACTCCACTCTTCCACCAAGGCACGTGCAAGTTCCCAGACATTTCTGGGGAGAATGGCCCTAGCCCTCACCCTCCGATCCAACAGGTCCCAGACGTGCTCAATGGGATTGTAATCCGGGCTCTTCGCTGGCCATGGCAGAACCCTGACATTCCTGTCTTGCAGGAAATCATGCACAGAACAAGCAGTATGGCTGGTGGCATTGTCATGCTGGAGGGTCATGTCAGGATGAGCCTGCAAAAGGGTACAACATGAGGGAGGAGGATGTCTTCCCTGTAACGCACAGCGTTGAGATTGCCTGCAATGACAACAAGCTCAGTCCGATGATGCTGTGACACACTGCCTCAGACCATGACAGACCCTACAAATCAATCCCGCTCCAGAGTACAGGCCTCTGTGTAACGCTCATTCCTTTGACGATACATGAGAATCTGACCATCACCCCTGGTGAGACACAACTGCGACTCGTCAGAGAATAACACTTTTTGCCAGTCCTGTCTGATCCAGCAACGGTGGGTTTGTGCCCATAGGCAATGTTGTTGCAGGTGATGTCTGGTGAGGACCTGCCATACAACAGGCCTACAAGCCCTCAGTCCAGCCTCTGTCTATTGCAGATACTCTGAGCACTGATTGAGGGATTGTGTGTTCCTTGGTGTAACTCGGGCAGTTGTTGCCATCCTGTACCTGTCCCGCAGGTGTGATGTTCGGGAGGTGTGGATCCTGTGCAGGTGTTACACGTGGGTGCCACTGCGAAGACGAGTCTTAGGCGTCTCACAGTACGGACATTGCAATTTATTGTCCTGGCCACATCTGCAGTCCTCATGCCTCCTTGCAGCATGCCTAAGGCGCATTCACGCAGACCCTGGGCATCTTTCTTTTGGTGTTTTTCAGAGTCCGTAGAAAGGCCTCTTTAGTGTTCTAAGTTTTCATAACTGTGACCTTAATTGCCTACCGTCTGTAAGCTGTTAGTGTTTTAATGACCGTTTCACAGGTACATGTTCATTGAACAAGCATGGGAAACAGTGTTTAAACGATTTACAAATAAGATCTGAAGTTACTTGGATTTTTACGAATTATCTTTGAAAGACAGGGCCCTGAAAATGACTTTTTTTTTTTTTTTTGCTGGGTTTGTATAGTTAACAGGCTTCTTTGCCAAAATCCAGAAGTATCCCTTTAATACAAGAACATCTTTTACACTATTTGTAGCATCTTGTGTGAGACTGATCTTGAGGTGTGGTTGCCCAACCGGTTTCATGCACAGTTTGTGGTTTCTTCCTCTGACAGCTGGTGGGTTTTGCAATGTTGGGGTTGGGCTTGTGGCTGAGGTTCAGCTCTGAGACCAGAGGATTTTTCGACCTAGACCTCAACACACAACAGTTTGTCATCGGTGAGCTCACACAACACTGCTCTCTACAAACTTCATCCCCAAATTTTTTGGAAAGCTTTTTGCAGCTGTAAGCCATGGATAGACAGACTATACAACTTTGTTTATTAATGACTTATAAACCACTTAAATAATTTATAAAGGATACCTTAAGTGTTACTGAAAAATAATTAGTGCTGAACAGCTAACATTGACAAATGGGCATCTCTTTCTCCCTCTCATACTGTAGGTGTGTCAGTGTTGATTGCGTTAGGAGCAGTGATATTGCTCGTGGCTGTTTTCGGGGACTATGGAGCATGCAATGAGAATAGGACTGCGTTGGGAGTGGTAAGCAACAACAAATAAAAACATCAATTTTTCATTTGTTACACTACACTGAAGTGGGGATACAAAGTGTTTGACAGCCCTGATTTAGAGTCTTGAGTGGGCAGAGGTAAGTAACCTTAGATAATAACATGCATTAGTTTCACTTCCTAATAAGAGTTCCTCACTTGAAAGTATCTCAACTTGTTCAGCCCAATTTTTCACCCAAAGCCCATACCCACCAAGCACCAGTGGAAATCTAATCTGTGACATGGATTGCTGAGTGAACCTGCTGCTTTTTCCCGCCACAGAATTCTCAGGTTCTCCTTGCCGCACCTCTGACCTCTCAAGGGCCTAGCAAGCACTTGTCATCAATCCCTCAACTGATCCGCTACCTCAAGAGCCTTGGTGCACTTTGCAACCATAGAGGAGCACTGGGAATCTCGCCTCTGTCTGAGAAGGCCAGAGACTTTTAAGCTCCCTTTTAACAAGAGCTTGAGATAGGAAATACTTGCTTCCTGTATGAAACTTTGCTGCAGGACATGCCCTTGGCATACATTTTTGTGTATGACCAACTCAGTGGGTGATCCGTTTCCTCGTTCACCACCATTCCATGGGTATTGCGACAGGTTTCCAGTTCTTAGGGATAGTGAGTTCAAGGAAGAGGTCAAAAGGGTCAGATTGACAAAGCAATGCGCTTACTAATTTACAGCTATGATGAGCTGAAACTGGTTTCTGGCTGCAGGTTCAGAAATCAGACTAATCAGATTATTTCTTGCTCAGAGCTTCTTGTTGCCATATTGAGGCAGCAATTGCTTTCTCTGTGTGGTTTATTATTGGATGAATGACTGAGCGTGTCATACAGTATGTGATCGCTCTCACATTATAACCAGCACTCAGGTTGAGGAATGTTAGCTCTTCTATGCTTGAGTAGCTTGTGAAGATAGCCAGTGATTTACTTTAGAGGCACATAGTGACCTTCAGTTTCTCAGAAAGGTCATGGTCTTTTCTCATTGTTGCAACTTCAAATTCAACTTGATTTATTGTGCAAACATTTAACGTCAACACGAATAAGAAATAAGTCCATTTAAAGGACAGTTTATACATATCCAGTGATACTGCGGTTATATGTGTGGTAATTCATACTGTATGTGTTCTACCTGCCCCTCCCAGTTTTCCTGCCTGCTGGCTATCCTGGCTGGATTAGAGATTGCAGCCGGTGTGTTCGCCTACATGAGAAGCGACGAGGTGAGAGAGGGAAGGGAAAGAGGGAGCGAGAGAATTATGAATGATAAACAACTTCAAGCCAAGGCTTGCCTTTCACGCAGATCACCAAACCCTGTGCTATTTCATGAAATGGTAGTAGTCAACAGTAACTCTACCTCATATGTTGTCTTCTCTTTTTGCTGTGCAGGTGGGAGAGCAGCTGGCAAAATTCTATATAACTGTGTACGCTCAGTATGTGGACAAAGGAGACCCAAGCTTGACTGTTACCCTGTCCATGTTCCACAATGTGGTAAAGATCAAACCTATTCCCAAACTATTGATGGCATCACAGCTTTAGTTAGGCACATTTCACTCCATCAGAGCTAATTCAAACCACAGCTCTTTAACAAATTGTACAACTATTGTAACAATTATGTACACATTCTGAATGGCATTTGCCTTTTTTCTCTCCCTCTCTCTAGTTGCACTGCTGTGGACTCATTGGTGCCTTGGACCCCTTGGTCAAAAGAACATGTCCAGATACCGGCTTTTTGGAGACCTTCACTCTCCCTGTGAGTGTCTTCATTATAGGCCAAATCCTATTAACTTAAAAAAACATATGCAGCTTGAACTTCAATGTATTTCATACATTGTTGTCCATTCAATGGATATTTGCGAGTAAACATAAGTTACAGGTGCAGAAGCTGCCCTGTGCTCATTTTCTCAAAGGCGCAGCATTTTTCACTTGTCTGTTCACAGCGCACCTCTCCAGGGTGCTGTTGGAGAAATGCATTGCTGCGGCGCTCCACCAACATTCCATCAAATCTAGCATAAATCATGTAGCAAATACAGGATATGGTAAAAAGAGTATGTGGCCTTTTTCTGTAGCCTACAGGCTGGAGATAATCTATGACAATGTAATGAGATGGACACTTTTACAACATGCAGATTTCTCAGATCAAAAATAACCTAATTGGCACCCAATCAAACGTGCTTACACGTTAACAACATATCCTAAAAACAGGACAGGTCAAACGAAAATGGACAAGCAGGCTAGTCACATCTGCTGTCCAGGAGTTTCAGCTTCTGGGTTAAATTGTCATGATCAGGGCCTCCCGGGTGGCGCAGTGGTTAAGGGCGCTGTACTGCAGCGCCAGCTATGCCACCAGAGACTCTGGGTTCGCGCCCGGGCTCTGTTGCAACCGGCAGCGACCGGGAGGTCCGTGGGGCAATGCATAATTGGCCCAGCGTCGTCCGGGTTAGGGACCTGTTTGGCTGGTAGGGATATCCTTGACTCATCGCGCACCAGCCACTCCTGTGGCGGGCCGAGCGCAGTGCATGCTAACCAAGGTTGCCAGGTGCACAGTGTTTCCTCTGACACATTGGTTGGATGCGCGCTGCGTTAAGAAGCAGTGCGGCTTGGTTGGATTGGCATGGCTTTCGACCTTAAGTCTCTCCCGAGCCGGTACGGGAGTTGTAGCGATGAGACAAGATACCACGAAAAAGGTTAAAAAAATTGTCATGATCAGTGGCTTCAAGTATATCTGTAAATTTGTTGACGAGCTGATCATAGCGAAAAATGTAATACACATTGCAAATAGGCTGATAATGTTGGATAGCTGATATTATAGTTTTAATCGCCAAATTGATTAGTCACAGCCAACGGCCCATTCCTAAAATTCCATTGTGGGCTGACACAGTTGGCTACACCCCAGTAAGCACCTTTTGGACATCTTTTTTTCTTGGTGCAGTCCGGACCGGCCTTAATTTCCACGTCCACATTGGTTTTTGGTCCAATCATAGATGGTCCAATCATCTATGTTTGGTTCAAATTTGGTGCAACCTTGATTAATGTCCACGGACACTGATTTTTGGTCCAGTCTGAACCAAATCAGATTTCGTCTGGTGTGGATCGGCCTTGATTTGGTCCAAACATAGACGTCTATAAACGACATCTTTTCAACTTCAATTAAGAACTGAAAATAAAACTGATATGAAATTATGTATTTTTCAACGTGCCATAAAATACAGAAACAAAAGTGAACATTACTTCAACATCTGGGAAAATACGTATTTTAGGCAGATTTTCAACGTCATTTTGCTTACTGGGACCATTTTGTTTCACTCGACATTACCGGCCCTTTACAGGTGCATATGATTCAGTCGTTTCTTTTTTTTACCCCTTTTTTTCTCCAATTTCGTGGAATCCAATTGGTAGTCTTGTCTCATCGCTGCAACTCCCGTACGGACTCGGGAGAGGCGAAGGTCGAGAGCCATGTGTCCTCCGAAACACAACCTAACCTAGTTGCGCTGCTTCTTGACACAACGCACATCCAACCCAGAAGCCAGCCGCACCAATGTGACGGAGGAAACACCATACACCTGGCGACCTGGTCAGCGTGCACTGCGCCCGGCCCGCCACAGGAGTCACTAGTGCACGATGAGACAAGGGAACCCAGAATCTCTGTTGGCACAGCTAGCACTGCGATGCAGTGCCTTAGACCACTGTGCCACTCGGGAGGCCCGATTCAGTCATTTCTCATATTGACTGTATAACTGACTATAATAAAAACATGTAAAATAATCCGTTGACTGACAAATTACATTTGTTACTTTATTTATTCTACTATGGAGGCATCGAGGAGCCTGGCCTAGATTTCCATATCTCTGCTCTGCCCAAGGCCCTAACCTGTCCCCCTCTGGTGTCTCTGTCCCCCTGCAGGCCTGCCCCACAGTGATCGTCAACCTCTTTGAGTCCAAAGCGCCTCTGGTGATGGGCCTCTTCCTTGGGACTGCTGCTACGCTGGTAGGCAATACTACACACAGTTCAGTGGACAAATTTGTTAACCAGGGTAGATGTTGCTGCAGGTTTAGAAATGCACTGAATTTGATGGAACTGATTGTCAGAGGAGTTGAAGCAAACCAACCCTCTGCTTCTCCTTTGTTATAAACCCTGTGTCTGTTTCTCCCATCCCTCCCCTCCCGTTCCCTCTCTCCATCCTTTCAGATCTTTGCCCTGGTGTGCAGCTCCCTCCTCAGCAAAGAGATCCAGCGCTCCCAGTCCTCTCCTCCCCCTACATCCTCCTCTCCTCTACTGTCCTCTCCCCCCCTAACCAGGACCCTGTGGTCTTTTCCCCGCTCCCTGTCATCATACCTGTGGCTGATGCACTGTAACTCCTTACCCCTCCATCTTTATTTACACTAATGATCTATGCTTCTTTCCTTGCACACAGATTCTTTCTTTCCACTGCTCAGTAAGGTCAATGTCTAGTCTCACTGCAAGCTATCCAACTTGTCCCATTTAAATGCCTGGAATTAGTGTTTCTCGTCTTCAATTCACACTCCTTTGGTACATTTGCTTGTCTCAGAAGCCATATTTTAGGTGGGGATTTGCACTAATGAATCTCACCCTGTTGCAGCATGTGGTCTAATACTGAATGTGATGGGGGGGGGGGGGGTGATTGCTCCACCTTGCTCTCTTTATCTGATCCCGTTCTGCTTAACCCTTTCCTCCCTGCATCCCCACCTCCTCCTGTTGCTCCTAGATCACGGCCCTGGTGTGCTGCAGCATCCTCATGAAACAGATCAAGAGGAGTCACCTCTCTGTCCCCTGTACCACAGCCAGGCTGTGTATTGAGGGGACAGGACCACCACCATATTCAAACACAGTTTTCTCCACTAGACCAAACCAGATAGTTGTCATTCAGTGATCATTACCCCATCCTTTCACATAATACTTCTGGAGAGGCGACCAATAAAAACTGATGTCCTAATTAGCTTTCATTAATTTGCGTAGCTGGTCAGGGCTCTAGATCATCTTGACATGCCATTAGCAGCGCTCAGAAGAATGAGACCACACCATCCATTTAGATGACATATGAACAGGGCAGACAAGACACTGTTGCTCTGTAGCAGCTGTTTGTTCTGCCCCTCTTCCCACTGTAGTCCTGAATCTTCTTTTTTTTTTAAACAATCTTTTTAATCACTTATCAAATGTTAGTGAATAGCTGCTCTTGGTGACATGAATGCTGCTTACATGAAAGGGGCCATTTTATTAGATATTCAGTGCTCCGTATGACTGAGGGCACTACTGTAATCAGAGAAGTGAAGCTGCTCATGCTTTAAAACAAAAAAATCACTGTCCAACATGTTGACCTTTCCCTGTAATCACATCAGTTTAGAATCATGTCTGTGTTGCAATCCATATCAATGTACTGCTGACAGAATTGTGATCCTAGAAAATGTGTTTCTTAAAGTTAATTTTTACAAGGATTTAACTGCGAACTGGATTGTTCTGTAGTTGGTAGTCTCCATGCCAAATTGAGTACATTTATTAACAATGTAGTTAATCTTAATGACATCTTAATGATTCTTAACAA
This sequence comes from Oncorhynchus masou masou, assembly GCF_036934945.1. Classification (NCBI taxonomy): domain Eukaryota; kingdom Metazoa; phylum Chordata; class Actinopteri; order Salmoniformes; family Salmonidae; genus Oncorhynchus; species Oncorhynchus masou. The sequence goes on along the minus strand of NC_088225.1, from coordinate 12,182,927 downwards.
TACTAAAGTAGATTCCCCCAACTTCAGCTCCACTTGTACGCTCTGAGGTGATATGAAACACCTTTGATTTCTTCATTCCATGTTTGGATGTTGACGTCGGATGATACCATATACAAAGTTGAGTCATTGATCCTTAAATATGTCTCTGGAACGTTCAAATTCGCTTGACTTATTCTATTACGTTGATGCCAATTTCTAGCATGTGAACTGATTTTTATAAGCAAACTAATGTATGCAACTAGGATACATTTCCTTGTAATTTTGAGTCACTCAAACCTTATTGCTATTGGGAATCATCTCCCTGAATGCCCTGTCAAGCAGCAGTTGTAATGGAGGCTGAGTGTGATAGAATAAACACTTCATATGGAGTGCCTTGGTACACTAGCCAAAGTGTTGCCCAGTAAACGCAGGAGTGGGCCCAATGGTGTACCTAACCAGGTCAATTGTCTTGTAGTGAGTCTTTTTTTATAGATTTTCAATTTCCAACACTTGTTTTGCACTGTGAGAACCGCTTATGTTCTGTTGCAAGCTAATACTGACTGTGTAACGTGTTTATTTTTTATTTTATTTAACTAGGCAAGTCAGTTAACAAATTCTTATTTTCAAAGACAGCCTACCCCAGCCAAACCCTAACAACGCTGGACCAATTGTGCGCCGCCCTATGGGACTCCCAATCCCGGCCGTTTGTGATGGAATCGAACCAGGGTCTGTAGTGACACTTCTTGTACTGAGATTCTGCACCAAATGTGGAGCTTTTTGTTAAAATAAAGTGTTTCATCCCCTCTTGTCTGATGTCATTGTGCTTACTGCCTGACTGAATAAGTGCTGGAGGAGAACAAATCATTGACTAATTGTGAGTAAACGTGTATTTGTCCAGGTTTGATCCTACAAATGAGTAATAGTTAATGTAACTTAGACATGAGTGTCAAGTTGAATACTGTAAGAAACAAGTACATTTGAGCACTTCAGTATTAATACAGTACATTATAATAACTTCAAGAAATGGATGGTTTATACTCCCACCTTGTGCTCAAAATTGTCCAAGCCATTATAGGAGTGTTAATTCAACCACTGAAGCAACCCTCAATACAGTCCCCATCTGCTGGGGAGCACATGAAGTAGAGCTGTTGTGGACGAGGACAGGAGAACACATTCAAATGCACTGAATCCCATTGGCTGAAACTGACCTGGTCCTCCAGGTGGGAGTGACTTCCTGTGTGTAAAGACTGGAAGGTGGTGATTGTGAGCCTCCGGGGGTGGGGGAGGAGCCTGGGAGTTATCACGGCTGGGACAGCTGAAAAACAAGACAAAACAATGTGGAGGTTTTCTTCAGACAAAATAATTGCCTGTTCACAATATGGACAGTTATTTAGTGGAGCTGAGCAGCAGGTGCTGTGGAAAAACCTAGAGAATATGGATATTTCATGCATCTTTGCAGTGCTCTCTCTGTGCTGTTGCATGTAAACAAACAGGAACTATAGTGGAACAACCGACCCATCATAGATGAACAGCCAGCGGGCCCGTGGTGTGTCTGGGTAAGCCAGACAGTAGTGCACCAGGCTAGGGTCCATGTCTGGGGGGCTCAGCAGACTCACCTCCAGGTGCAGAGGTCGCCCCTGAAGTAGACTGATTGGTCAATGTTTTTCTGAGTAGAAGCTGCTGTAGTGCTCATCTACAGGCAGAAGTAAACATGGGGAGCGTTAGTGGTTAGTTGGCAGATACAGTATGATAAAACCCACTCCTCAGAGTCCTACATAGCTCTGCTGCTACTCCTGAATGTTTCATTACTTATACAGTCCTACCTGTAGCGATTTGTAGCTGGACAGCCAATGAGCCCTGAGTGGGGACAGGGGTGGTGTTCCTCACCTGGTACCTCACCCTCCCTGGAGAATCAGGAGAACCCTGCACTCCATCAACCTACACAGAAGACAAGCTCATGTTACACTATCCCAAATGTACTAAAGGATTGCAAGTTCATCATCATGGTTTGAAAGCATTAGCATTCAAATGGTAACTTCTGGGAAAAATAATGAAATACATTTGCTGGGGATTTGAACCATTTGTTCAGGTAGTAAAATGGCTTTAGCGGACAGGTGAGTCTTCAGACGTGGTGTTGTGTTTATGTTGTGTGGAAAGTAAAGCGTTGAACTCCAACAAGTGGACCATGACCTGACCATGACCAAACCATGGCCTGACCATGACCAAGCCATGGCCTGACCATGACCAAACCATGGCCTGACCATGACCAAACCATGGCCTGACCATGACCAAGCCATGGCCTGACCTATGACCAAACCATGACCAAACCATGGCCTGACCATGACCAATCCATGACCTGACCTATGACCAAACCATGATCAGACCATGGCCTGACCATGACCAAACCATGACCTGACCATGACCAAACCATGACCTGACCATGACCTGACCATGACCAAACCATGACCAGACCATGGCCTGACCATAGCCTGACCATGACCAAACCATGACCTGACCATGACCAAACCATGGCCTGACCATGACCAAACCATGGCCTGACCATGACCAAACCATGGCCTGACCATGACCTGACCATGGCCTGACCATGACCTGACCATGACCAAACCATCCTCCAAACCAAACAGACATGAGCAGCAGGTCAAAAGAAATAACATCAAACTATAACATACAAAACACTAATACACAAGTAATATGTTGAACAGTTTTATAAGGATGTAGAGTAGCAGGACAGTAACGTACGTATCTGTGCACTCCACAGCCATCCAGGGGTACACTGTACAGGTCAGAGGTCATCCTCTGGGGGGGTGCAGGACACATGGCTGTCCATAGGCAGAGGGGGAAGGGTGACCGCGGGGTCCACCAGAGAGCCACAAATTGACGCCCTGATGTACACTGAGGGTTGACACACACACTAATGAGTAAACTAATGAGTAGCAAAGCAGTTTGAAAACGGACATCCCGAAATGGACACGCTGGAAGACCACTTCCTCTCCTCCTATCTGAGATCTTCCTCTGGGACGTGCTTTGATGTCAGTGAAACACCAAACAGCCAACTGTTATGGCTTCTCCATAGCAACACCATGACCAGGAGCTTGAGATCGAGAGACGAACCATCCATAAGGTAAGAGCAGCAACCTAAGGAGCCGTCACAGTCATGGTCGGACAAGCCACAGGGTGTGTGTGTGTGTGTGTATCGGCTTTTAAACCAGGGTCTGTATGGAGGAAAAGGAAACGATACTGGTGTGACAAACCAGGTTTATGAACTTCTACATAAGAAAGTGGATATTTGATACTGAAGTGAAACCAATTACACGGTGGTCTCCAGGATCACCTAGTAGAGGTGAGGTGCCCTCTTGTGGCTCTTTATAGTGCCTGCACTGATATGAGAACCACAGCCTTTCAAGAGTGGTTCAGTTCACACATACAGTAGAAATATTCAAGATGAAGACTTACCTTTCATCACTGTGTCTAGCAGATCTCCAGGGGCCCTGGGTTGGGACGATGAGGGGAAGGAATGGTTGAAGGTTGTGGATGAATGATGTGATGGCGTGAGGGGTTATGAATGGGGTTGGTGGTAGGATGGGGTGCATGGGTTGGAGTGCGGGCAAATCTTCCTCTTCTATAATGGTCAGAATCTAGGGGAGCTTGAGCCCCTGATGTCTTTTCGGCGTGTGTACTGGGATCATAGCTTTGGTCCTGGTCGTAGATGGACATTCCAGGATGGTAGTAGAAGTAGTAAGGGTCAAAGGGAAAAGGTGGCATTTCAGGAGGTTTGAGGAATGTTAGTGGCAGGAGGTCGAGGTTGGGTAGTAATCTGGATAGGCATTTTGGCCTGGGCGTAGTCATATGGGAGGGCTAGTTGGGGAGAAGTCTCCATAGTGTGAGGAGCAGAGGTCTGAGGTGGGGGAGTCGGAGCTCCTTTCGATGGGGCAGAAGATGCATGATCAACAGGTTGAGCTAATCTGTATGGATCATAAGGCATTGAGTAGTAATAGTATGGGTGATCGTAGTAGTGTGGATAAACTGGATGGCCAGATGCTTGGAGTAGAGGTTGAAGAGGATGCAGGCGGAGCAGTGGGGAGGACAGTAACAGGGTTTTGTTCTTGTTGAGGGTTGCTGATGGGTGATTTGAGATGGAGGTAGTACAACGGGGGGAAGCTTGGAAAGAGAAGAGGTTGGGTTGCAGCACGGGCAACAGAGGTAGAACTGGTAGACAGGCTCTGGGCTGTGTGTGAATTGGAGGGCTGTTGTTGTGGAGGCCATTTCAGGTGACCATGAGGGTGTGACTCTCCACTTTGATCAGGAGACGACGCAGGGGGAGATGGGACAACTGGAGGCTGTTTGTCCATGGGTCTAGAGGGATTGTTGGTCTGGAGACCAATTCTGTGTTTCTGGATCGGTGGAGGCTTGTAAGGAAAATTAAGAGTGTATTGGTAGAATGGGATCTCTGTTAAGGTGGGAGATGAGTTAGGGGAAGTGATAGGTTTCAAAGGTTGAAGATGAATAAAAGGGTAATTCTCAGGGTGATGGGATCTCTTCACCACTGGGTGTTTGTGGGGTGTAGTAGTGAGGATAGGGTGGAGGGTGAGGCACATGAGGAACAGGAGTTCTATGGTGTGTTTGTGAACTGCTAACAGGGAGAGTAGAGTGAGAGGCAGGGCTATCAGGCTGAGGAAGTTGGGTGGGTTATAGGGAGGCACTTTGGGGTGGTCAGGTAGTAGTGTGGAAACACTGGGTTAGGGGTGTGAGGGGCAGGTGGTTCAACCTGAGGACCATTGGTGGAAGTACCCATCTTGGCACCAGGACTGGGCCCTTGAGGTGGCTCAAGCATAGGGATTTTGGGGTGATGCTAGTATGGGTGGAGAGTATACTCAGGGGTTCGGAGAGTGGGGGCTTCAGAGTGAACTGGATGACCAGCTGTAGTGGAAGAATACTGAGTAAAATGGGGGTTATTGTAGTTGGGGTGGCTTGGGATAGGAGTGTGGCCTGGCTTCAACTCAGTGAGGCCTGTAGTTGGGAGTTGAGTGGGGGGACAAGGAGAGGGGTGACTGGTATGACTCACTGAGGGGCATCGTGTTGAGGTAGTAATACTGAGAGAATGGGTAGGCCTGAAGACGCTGAGCCAGGGGAGGATGGACAGAAGGGCCTGTACTCAAGGGAGAAGTAACATGGATACCAGGGCTGGAGGCTGATCGGGGGGCAATGTGGGCAGGGGATTGAATGGGAAGAATGGGTGAAGCACTGGGTAAGACAGGGTTATGGAAGAAGGGTTAGACAGCAGGGTTGTGGAAACTGGGTTTGTTGGGCCCATAGTTACATAATGGGGAAATCTACTGCAGATCGGAGGGGTTGTATTACTTGGTCAGGCAGAGAAGAAGGACAGGCCAGTGTGATGGCTTTCTCTCCTACTTGAAGAGAGTGTGTATTTTCCATCCTGAAAGAAAATGTACATAATTTCAGTTAGGTGGGGAAATTATCATTTCACTGAGTGTACAAATATTAGGAACACATTTCCTAATATTGATTTGCACCCAGTTTTTCTCTCAGAACAGACTCAATTCTTCGGGGCATGGACTATAAGGTGTTGAAAGCATTCCACAGGGATGTTGTCCCATGTTGACTCCAATGCTTCCCACAGTTGTGTCAAGTTGGCTGGATGTCCTTTTGGTGGTGGACCATCCTTGATACACTCAGGAAACATTTGAGTATGAAACCCCAGCAGCATTGCAGTTCTTTTTTTAATTTCACCTTTATTTAACCAGGTTGGCCAGTTGAGAACAAGTTCTCATTTACAACTGCGACCTGGCCAAGATAAAGGAAAGCAGTGCGACACAAACAACAGAGTTACACGTGGAATAAACAAAAGTACAGTCAACAATAAAGAAAAGCCTATATACGGTGTGTGGCAATAAATAGGCCATAGTAGTGAAGTAATTACAATTTCGCAAATTAACACTGGAGTGATCGATGTGCAGATGATGTGCATCTTGACAAACCGGTGCGCTTTGCACCTACTACCATACCCCGTTCAAAGGCACTGCAATCTTTTGTCTTGCCCATTCAACCCTCTGAACGGCACACATACACAATCCATGTCTCAAGGCCTAAAAGGGAGCTTTCACCTGGTCAGTCTCATGGAAAGAGCAGGTGTTCCTAATGTTTTGTTCACTCAGTGTAAAACACAACCTTATTAAGCAAAGAAATTGGTTTAGCAAATTTCATGTAAAAGCAAAAAGGACAGTCAAGTAGCCCCGAGTCATCATTTCCATCCCAAGTCATAGCGCAATAGGAGTGCCACGGCTCACCTTTAATGTGATCCCACAGGCAGTGAAGGGTGCAGATATGAGCAGCTCTCCATGTTGCCTGTCCATACTGTAGCCACACTGCAGGGCCAGCGAACGCAGTGGCGTCCATTTTCCTCTAACTGCAGGGGGAAACCAACACAGCTCACATACAGACCTGACAGTATCCCTATAGACTCATGATAGCAGTAGAAATATAGTTACAGAAACATTGGATTCAGTCCAAATTATGCCTCTAAATCTGTCTGTTCAGCAGCCATAGTGTGCAGGCGGAGTACAATTGTGATAAATTATACTATATAACTCCACACTTACCCTGGACTCGGAGCTCCTCTTTGGCTCCATGAACTTGTCATTCCCTGAGACGAGCAGCAGAGTGAGGCGGGGGCCAGGGCCTGAGACACTGGGCAGGACATCTTCACAGGGGTCCCTCTCCAGATCAGGGGCAACACATAACTACCATCCTGTCAGCAGCACCGCAGGCCACAGGAAAGGAGTGAATAATGGTGTGTGAAGAACAATAGAAAAAGCTTTTATGTTGACAGAATGACAGTCAAGGAACAGTTTTCACCTGCCAGTCTGACAAGTTTGGAGAATGGATTGTGACTATGGACACCAAGTTACTTTTAAGGGGAGAGGGGTGAGTGCTACTTTACCTCTTCTTGCTTGATGTGACAGGCATTATAATGTACCACAAACATCAGGTCTCGCCATGTCGACTCGACAGAGTAGCCACATGCAGAGGGTAGTTGGGCCAAGGTGACAGCAGAGGCATTCGCTAAAGGCAAGAGGACAAATGAATAGAATAGCCTAGTTATGCATCATTCACACCCACACGCCTTGTGGTCAGCCTTAGGCTCCTTTAGTCCATTACTGGGCTAACTGTACTCCTTATAGTCCAAGGACCTTACATGTTTTGTTAAAGGCGATTTGGCTCTGGAAGCCAAAATAGTCAAATACTCCATCTAAAAAGTGAATCAATTCTCAATTGCAGTATGTTTCTAGAAACATAAATCCTCTCTACTTTCATATCACATCAAAATCATTTCACAAATGAAATTACTGTACACTGTTTTTAACAGTTGCAGCCAATAGTATTTTTTTTAGTGACGAGTCAAGTTTGTGGCGTCCGTTTTCCATTTACACAAAGGTGTTCAGAGACGCAGATAGCTAATTAGCAAAATAGTCCATTGTCTTCCGTATGATTCTGTACGTAAATATGATATGCTACGTTTCGTATGGTATGTATTCATTTGTATAAAAAAATGGCTAACTTCAGCTCGTCTAGGGATTACGTTTGAAGTTAAGTAACCTTCTGTCTTGTGTAACCACACCAAACTCATTTGAGTGTCCCAGATTTACACTTACTATGTTACGTCTTAGGCAGGGGAACAATCCATTTAAGTTGTTGTTTTTATAAATGATGTCATGCTGATATAAAAGATAAGGAAGGTTGTTATGCTTATAATACCCTACTCCAAGCGATGTGAGTTACTGTTCACACCGAGCGTCAGGGCTCTTTAAAAAACTCCGCTGTACAGAAGACACCTTCATCCAATGACTAATGTGTAGCGGAACAGAGTCATGATCAACGGGATAGGTCACTGTCCGATTTACCTCTGTCTACCAGCAGATGTAGGGCTCTTCTCCCTCTGACAGTGAGGGTCATAGTCTCATCTCCACATTCTACCTCTGGCTCCGTTCTCAACCAGCTCTCTACTTTCGCTATCTCACCTCGAACTCGGATCTTTCCTGCACGCACTCCTAAAACAGACATAACATTAGCCTATTATGCATACTTTGAGAAAATAAATAACTAGTCAAACTAAACGGGATAGGCTGAATGGTAGAATAGCCTACATGACAAACAGAGACCACTTATAGTTTACATGGAGTTACTGAATCTGAGTGGTTCTCATCGTTTCCTGTGATGGAAAACTTTCCACGATGTAAATTCTGAATTTTTCCTTGATTGCAATCGCTATTACTGTATGATTGAAATGGCAAATCTTCCGAATGCTTCTCCTCGTGTTGTTTGGCATGGTACTTGCCGTTCTTATCATTGAATACCACCATTCTAGGTTGAAAACGCATCCGTTTTCTACCCGAAACTCGTGAGAATGTAAAGTAGGAGGATACCGTAAACTTTTTGTTTAAAATACATTGCCAATATGATTGTTTCTCAACGTGCATCAACACACTGGGACGAGGAAAAAGAGAAATGTATATACCACATGTATTCACGTATTCAAGTAGTCTTAATTAGCAATTATTCTCAACAATGGCATGCCGATTCCAATTATGCTTGTCAGTTCTACAGGGATATAGAATTTCAGCCTTGCTATAATTTACCATAATACAAATCAAGTTGACACTTAATCATAATTACGTTAGAGATGACACGCTCTCTTCACTCCACAAGAGGGTGGCATTGTCATGCAAGTCAAAGCACACATTGAATTATCCAATCCCCCCGAGGGAGCCTCTGACCATTCCACACTTACCCTGATATGGCCAAGTAACCTGACACAGTTCCTATAACTGTGCTTTGTTATTATGGTAGGAAAATAAACCATAATCTGCTGTAGCACAAGAACATCAGCAATTGCTGAGAGGTGAACCTGACCCTAATCAAGTTTCACTTTTATGGTTTAGGAAACCTGCTTTTGTACCAACCCACATGATGTAATACTATAGTATACTATGGTATAAATACTGTAGTATTACTATATTTATACACTATAGTATTCACCGTAGTGTTTTAGCAGAGTAGTGTATTATTTACTATACTGTATTGTTTTTGTATCTTTGACATAAAAGTTGGGTCTTTCTCCTTGAGGAAACCTGCTGGACAAATACTAAAAGAGCAAATGTTCCATAACCTGTATGTAGGTAGGATTGGAGCCTGAACAGATACTTCAGCTCTTCTGTAACCTGTAGGGAACACAACATATGATCTATACTTGGCATGTAGGTTTCTCACTGATGGCTGACACAAATTGGGATATGGGGGAGGGGAATGGTTGGGGTATATGCAAATTAAAAACTAGTGTTTTTGCAGACACTGTAGTGCTTTGGGGGGGGGGGTAATACTGTAATATTTACTATAATATCCGACAGAATATATATATAGTAAGCACTACACAATCGAAGCATACTACAGTGTGAGGTGTAGTATACAAGACAATTATATAGTAAGTACTACATATGATCAAGGGATACTACAGTGTGGAGTATATTAATCTACAGTATACTATAACATTCTATAGTAAGCACTACACGATTGAGGGATACTACAGTGTGGAAAATAGTGTTCTATAGAATTGTATAGTAAGTACTATAGTAAACTGTAGTATTTTTTGTATGGGAACTGCCCTGAAATCTTTTGTATTGAATGTAAACAGTTGTTGGAACAACCAAAACAACCAGTCGCTACATTTCTTATCGGTTTTCTGTTACTACATTGGGCTTCATGTCCCTTAAAGCTATGCCATCTAGCAAATTTGTGCATCAAAGGGATTTTATTTAGCGTTTCCTTTGTAATATCATCACTATAACCATTGCTATTATTGTCATAGTGACACTGTGCCACCACATGACAACATCAATGTTGATCATTATCAACCGAATAGTACAGTGGCACGAATTGTACGGACAGCAGTAGGCCTAAGAGTGACAGTGAAAAACAAAAACAAATTCCACTGTACTTTCCTCTTTTATCAGGCATCTGCATACAAACTATTGTAATATTCAAGAAGGACAAGTAAGTAACAGAGGGGTTTCATTGAAACTGAGCATAATGTACACTAACTGAACCACACTATTCAATAGGCTACATGAAGAGAGTGTACAGGGGAGGAGAGGGGGTTGATGGGCGAGGCAGAGTGATGACTCATATTGTGAGTTGCCTAGCTACCAACAGACAGGAGTTGTTTTCTTTTCAACCTTTCAAAGCAAAAAAATATGTATGTCTGGATTTCATTGAGAGAAAAGAGGGAGCGGGGGTGGTAAACGAGGGCCGAGCAGGAAAAGGAGGGACAAAACAGTCAGAGAAGGAGGAGGAGAAGGGTAGATCATGTGCAAACTAAGTGAAATGTAGCAATGTGAGATCTAAAAAAAGAAGTGACAGAGAGGGAGTGGATCAAGAATAAAACCCTGACCAGTCACCATGGAAACGGGCGGCTCCACAAAATATCAGGATTTCTTTTGTATTGAATGTAAACAGTTGTTGGAACAACCAAAACAACTCGTCGCTACATTTCTTATCTGTTTTCTGTTACTACATTGGGCTACATGTCCCTTAAAGCTATCCCTGACAGTTTACTATTTCTTCTTAAAAAACAACAACAGACTGCTTTAAGACCTGTTGGAATTCCCATTGCAGGGACCCACGTGAAAAAATACTATAGTATTCTATGGTATAAATACTATAATATTCACTGTAGTGTGTTTGCAGACTTTACTGTAGTATTCACTGTAGTGTACCTTTATTTAACATGGTAAGCCAGTTAAGAATAAATTCTGATTTACAATGACGGCCTACTGGGAAACAGTGGGTTAACTGCCTTGTTCAGGGGAAGAATAACAGATTTTTACCTTGTCAGCTCGAGGAATCGATCCAGTTAACTATAGTATAAATACTGTAGTTAAACAAAATGGTAGTATAAACTATGGTTATTTATGTAGTGCTTTTGCGGATTGTAGTATACAGTAGTATTTACTGTAGTGTTTTTGCGGATTGTAGTATGTATTGTAGTGTTTTTGCGGACTATGGTATACTGTAGTATTTACTGTAGTGTTTTTGCGGATTGTAGTATGTATTGTAGTGTTTTTGCGGACTATGGTATACTGTAGTATTTACTGTAGTGTTTTTGCAGACATTACTGTAGTATTTAGCTTACTATAGTGTTTTTGTTTTATTATCTTAGACGTGGAGGCTTTTTCCTTCAGGAAACCTACTGGAGAAATACTAAAAGATCACATTTTCCATAACCTTTAAATAGTAGGACTGGGGTCTGAACGGATAGCTCAGAACTTCTACTCTTTTATATAACCTGTAGGTAACACAATACTGTATGTGGTCTATACTTGGCATGTAGGTTTCTCACTTATTTTTTTGCAGGCATTACTGTAATATATACTACAGTGTTTTTTGGGGGGGATAATATTGAGTGTTTACTATAGTATTCTACAGTATACTTCAACATTATATAGTAAGTACCACACATTATCGAGAGATACTACAGTTATAGTATAGTATTCTACAGTATAATACAGTTTACTATCATTCTATAGAAAGTACTGTAGTATTCTATAGGAAACTGTAGTATTTTTTTTAAACGTGGGGAGCATTGAGAAACCCCAGACTAATCTAAAGGAACCACAGACTGCCATAGTTTTGCCGTTACAGGCCTCAACTGATCACTGTCCCCATCATCCCCAGGGAAATCAGAGTGTTATGCAAAAGTAGATATAATCTCATGAAACCAAAATGATAATGACAGAGCAAATCAAATGTCATTCTCATTCTGGTCACGTAAAGGGTAACACAAATCACAGGATGTCCATGTACTCTGCATATTGATATCATTTAGTTTCGAGGCTTACATAAAATCACATTGATGTTTATGTCCTAGGACCTAGTCTAACTCTACCTGTTTCTGGCTGACCTATGATGGCACCTGGCTGACCTGAATGTTGCTCCACCTTAATTAGGCTCATATGTGTCTTACTTTGGCTGGCTGTCCAGTGGCTTACCAGGTTTTACCACATAATCACAGACCCCTACTACTTTACACTTTCCTCTTGAATTTTTCAGCCAGAATATTGTCCCTGGGATCTCTAATGGAGGGAGTGACCAGATTTAGCAGCCCTCACTACACTAATATGGGTGGTAGCTGCACCTGGGCAGTTTCAAGGGGCATGATCTTGCTTGTGAATTACTTGTGCATTACAGAGAATAATGTATGTGGAAGGAGCATGCCACAACATGGAGATCATGGGAGTAGTATCCTTCAACTGGCAGCAATGTTCCCTCTAAGCTGTGAGCGCGTGTGCGGGCGTGCAGCTCCCCGGGACTGCCATGCAGAAGAAATATCAGCGTGCAGAGAAGCACGAGATTAAACTTCCCTCAACTTTCCAGAGTTTCCCCCCTTAGTTAACACTATAACACTATACATTAGCTGCTACTGTAGGCTGAACGACAGAACACCTATTACCATGTTAAAATGTTATGTGATGCCTTTTCTCCATTGTTTTTGATGGTAGGCTACTCTGGTAGGCCTACATTATGATAAGGTAGGCACAGTAGCCTACTTGACCACTGTTAGTTCTAACTTAAAGCGGGTACATCTTTGGTGTTCACAGTAAACGCATTCCGGAAGTTGCACAGAATTTTCACAAATTTCAAGTTTGCGTTCAACAGACTTGAAATTTGCTCAGTGATGAAAAAACACGAGAGGGAACATTGACTGGCAGGCATAGAATTAGACGGTCCATTTGCTCCTTTGATTCAGGTGCTATTCCCTGTAGGATAGGGAGCTCCTTTCACCTTCCACTGTGTGTGTGTGTGGCATTAATCTGAGGGCCAGAAGGGTGTGATCGTGTGTGTGTGTTACAACGGCGCCATGACATCAGTGTGTACCTTACCTGTATAGGAAACCAGTCAAGCGACAAGTGGGAGTGAAGGGATGAGTGAGATCCCACTAGCCTCATCCCAAATAGTCAACACTGGACAGGGAGAGAGTTTCAACACACTGTTTTTGATACAGGCTATTATCTGTTCTGACTCATTAAACAGTTTTCTTTAAAAATTACCCAGCAAATCGCCTACATAGCCTAGCTGTCTTTCTAAATGTAAACCTAGCAATCAGACCTCCAGGACAGTCATGTTGCTGTAGACAGACTCAGACAGGCAGAGACCGGGGAGAATGACACAGTTAACCACAGCAGATCATTTGACTATTGTAAAGTGACGTGCTTATGGTCACGCTTACTCCCTTTGGCATGTGGACACTGGAACTGTTTCACACGGCCGTGTGGAAATACTCTGTCAGTGAGCGGCCCTGGGAGCTCCTCAGCGTTGAGTCACAAGCGGCGTGGTCTTTCTCAACGCTCACAGAAGTAACCCACGCATTCTAACTTCTCATCCCACACAAGGCGAGCCACGGCCAAGTTGTAGACCCACCTTGGATCTGCGTTGGATATGAAGGAACGAACACGTTATTAATACTGTACATACAACACTTCAGTTCAAACAACATCACAACTGTTCCCGTCTGCCTTTAGGGCACGTGTCAAACTGATTCCACAGAGGGCCGAGTGGCTGCAGGTTTTCACTCCACCCTTGTACTTGATTGAGTAATTAAGGTCACTGATTAGTAAGGAACTCCCCTCACCTGGTTGTCTAGGTCTTAATTGAAAAGATAAAAACAAATCGGTAGACACTCAGCCCTCCATGGAATGAGTTTGACACCCCTGCTTTAAGGGCTCTGGTTTTTCCAGTTTTGATTAAGGAAGGGAAAGGAAGGGCTGATTTGTTGATGAAACGATCCCATTGGTCCTCTCAAAAGCTACACAGGCATGTTAGTTGTTCATTTCACTGGGACCCCGCCCAGCTCGGGACCAGCTTCCATAGGCAGGCAGAGGCAGCAGAGATATATAGTAGGCCACACTGTACCCAAGCTAGCTTACCTCACCTGTCAGGTAGGTGGGGCCGATACACCCTGGGAAGAGGCAGGCTAGACAACATTTCTAAATTCCCTCTCTGCTTTTTTCTATATTTGAGGCCCAGTATTTGAGTTGCCTGTCCCCCTAGGGGCCAGGGTGTATCCTATTGGATTTGTGACAGTCACAGCCTTAGTGTTGGGTGTGGGGAGTCCCCAGTACATCTTTAGAGGTTACTCCGCATTCCTTGACTTTGACCCAAGTGAAGAATCGTGTTTGTGGAACCGTATCCACCAATAACCCAGTATGTGACGTGCCCATTGGATAATACTTTGAGGTCTGAGAGTCACTTGGCCAAACATGTCTGAAACCCCATCATTACCCTTTGACATCACCTGAGGCTGCTGAAGCACTCTGTATGTAGCACATTACCTCAGCAGAGGTCATCAGAGGTAGGTTTCTTTCACCCTACGTATATTGTCAGACTATTGTCCTAGATAGTGCACTATATCTATCAATCAAGTGTGAATATGAGTTGTACTGGTGGGAAACCGGTTTCTCTCACTCGTTCTCATGCAAACACACAATCTCTCTCTTTCTCTCTCTCAGGCTATGACTTGCACTTGTTACCTCCTCCTCTCCCTCCCTCCCTTCCAACCAACTACATTCCTTCATCCTGACTATCCTCCCGGAGAGAGAGCTTTGGAGGGGGAATGGAGAGAGGGGGTGGGGATCAGGCAGAAACACTACACCCACCACGTCAGTGTGTGGAGATACAACAGCAACAATGTGGTCGCTCTGGCTACTACTGAGTCTCCATGGCAGCAGGGATTTGAATTCATGACAATATTTTGGGAGTTCCCCAAACATCAGTGGGTGAGTCAGTGAGCTTCCTCTGAGTACTCATGGATAGAATGGCCTAAATAGACAGAGTGACAAAGACATAGCTAGAACATGAAAAACAAATACTCCACCACAAAGTTGTTGAAATAGTGGCTTTTGGGTAATTGCATGCATGTGAGACAGAGAGGGGGGGGGGAGACAGACAGAGAGAGAGAGGGGAGACAGACAGAGAGGGGAGAGACAGACAGAGAGAGAGAGAGAGAGAGAGGGGAGAGAGAGACAGAGAGAGGGGAGAGAGAGGGGGAGAGAGACAGAGAGACAGAGAGAGGAGAGAGAGGGGAGAGAGAGAGGAGAGAGGGGAGAGAGAGACAGACAGAGAGAGAGGGGAGAGAGAGAGAGAGAGAGAGGAGAGAGAGAGAGAGGGGAGAGAGAGACAGAGAGGGGGAGACAGACAGACAGAGAGAGAGAGGGGAGAGAGAGAGAGGGGAGAGAGAGACAGACAGAGAGAGAGAGAGGGGAGAGAGACAGACAGAGAGAGAGAGGGGAGAGAGAGAGACAGAGAGAGAGGGAGAAAAAAGGAGTGACAGATTTGGGTGGGGTGTGGACTCGAGGAAAAGAGGGAGGGAAGTGGGTGGAGGTGTGGTTGTGAGTGTTTGTGCGTTCCTTGGCGGCGAGGGCTGAGTCTGACATTTGGAACGTAGAGAGCAGAAGGAATTGGGCTTCAACAGAAAGGCTACCATCAAAAAGTAAGTTGAACATTTGTGTTCTCCTTCAGAACTCTCAACTCTTTGACATTCTCTTCATGTGTTTTTTAAATGATAATAGCCTACATAATAGCTTATATGCCTGCCTTCTATTTTATTACTCTCAAGACTAATACAATTGCACACAGTCAGTAGAGGAGTGAATGAATTAGAATTGTAGCTAGCACGTCTTTTGTAATGCAAGTGATACTGGTAGTTTATTCCTTTGCCAGGTAAGTTCAGTGTGGGCGTGTTCAGGTAATTGATCAGGTAGTTGGTTCTGAAACAAACATTACAAGGTGGAAATTCAAATGCACTGCAATTCTGAAACTTTAAGTATAGATTTAATTAAAGTTCCTAATGCACACGCTTTAGCCCATGAAACCTATCCTGTAATTTCTGGTAGGTAGCTGAGTGCATGATGGAACTATGCTCCATCCTAGAAGGCAGGGAGTTTGTCATGAATTCAGTGTTTACTCTCTGTGACTCTGGCAAACTGCTGAGGTTGGATAGGGTGTACTTTGTATTTCCTTCACATAACAGAACAGCAGCTGTCAGCTCAGACAGTCAGAGGTTTAATTGTCTAAGACTAGCTCGAGTTCCCTCTTCATTTGTCCCTTCAGCACTTAGATGAGAAGCTCTCATATGAGAAATTACACAGACCATCGTTTGTGTTCTCAAATATTTACACACAGTTGAACTAACTAAGAAGTACTTGTTCCCAATTACAGTAATTTTGATGTGTACGTGGGCGGGAAACAACTTGGGGTGGGTTAGTGTGGATGTAGATCACATGTCTGGACCCAACCCAGACCAGCCCTTTATCCCAGAGAGGTTCCCTGCATTCCAGATGGGCTCTCGCCTCACTCTGTCCGCACCCACCAGATCCCAAGCCACTCTATTGCCAGTAGTAGGGGTGGGAAGGAACTCTAAAGTGTATCCGTGAGTTCTCACAATATGATTGTATTTAGGAAAAACAAGCATCAAGCAATCTCGCCTCCTCTCTACTGAGAATGGCCATTCAAACAGTCATTCAGCTTATTTTTTTTTATTGTTTATAGTCTTTTCTGAATGAATAAATCAAATAATGGCCATTGTAATTGGTGAATTGAGATTGTTTATCAATATTTTGAGTTGAGCTGCCTAGCTAATCTGAACTGGTTAAGGCAGGCGTTCTCAAAGTGGGGTCATTCAAACCCACTAGCAATGGATTGCAGTGGGTTCGCAACCACATCTCAAAATATATATATTTAAAACATAAATTGTATGATATGAATATTACTAACAACAACAGATGTAAAAAATAAAACAATGTCCAAGGGATCTGTGGAGTAAGTTTAGGGGTTGTAATACAACACAATGCAATATTATTAATCTACAATATGTTCTTAACTCCGGGCGACATGGGCCTGGGAAGCTCACAGGGATATTGGTATCCACAATAGTTTTACATAAATGCAGTGTAATTTAATCTTTAAAACTGCAAAGTTCTCTCTCTGCCACATGACAAAATCTGTAGAATTGCAGGAAATTAGCTTGGAAACGGCAACATTTTATCTCCGATGGCAAGAGACGAGCCTTTAAAATGTTCCTTCCTAGGGCCCAAAACTTGGTTTGGGCCCTAGAAAGGGCCACACACTGCCGTAGTCATGGCAATACTCCTTGTATGCTATTATTATCTAACTTGAGTTGTGTTCTGATTATGAGGGGGGGGTTACATGATGAATTTACTATCACAAAAGGGGTCCCCGGAGCCCATAAAGTTTGAGAACCCCTGGGTTAAGGTGTGTGTTTATTTGGGGGAGGTGGGGCAGGCAGGGGAGTAGGTATTTTGTGCAGTTATTTTAAGGAGTGGCAGTTTGTTGCAAGCTACAAACAAGTTACAACTCGTCTCCTGCCGACATTTCCCCTTTATCCCTCTGATTTTCTCGCTCTCTGTTCCCCAGGCCTATCACTACCTCACTTGACCAATCACTATGTCCGATCTCAAATCTCTTCCTCTGAATCCTTTTGATTCATTTTTTTATCACGCCTCCCTCCATTTCTGTTAGTGTGGCTCTAACCCATCAAGAGTTATGAGGCCGCACCCTGGGGGGGGGGGGTGCAGACTCAGACCTTCCATCATTAATGACTGCCTGGTTCAAAGTGCTGAAGCCAAGCCTCACAGTGCAGCCTTTGTCAACATCCATATCTAATAGTATTTAATGATAAAAATTCATGAGATTTAAAGCAACTTTCAAGAAACCAAAGGACACTGTACAGCATGAGTACAAAACAATAGAGTATCTCATTCCTGTCACTCATGTTAAGCCCTGTGACAGTGTCTGTGTCCCTCAGTCTCCCTTTATTTGATATGGTATAGAACAGGGAAGTGTTTGACCAACTTTTAACCAAATATATATATATTTTCTCCCTCTCCCTTGTTCTGTCTTTCTCTCAGTCATCATGTTGGTTCTTCTAGCCGGAATCTTCCTCCTTCACCTCACCAGCATCATCCTCCTCCTAGTGGCAACTATAGACAATGTAAGTAATCCCCCACTGCTCCTCCACTTAGTTCTCTTCATGTTGACATAGCCCTGTGGAGCTACACATGAGAGCACGTCTCTTTCACTATGTCTGTGGAGTGTTGGATCAAAAGATGAAAGCATGCTATGTTAGCCCTCATCGGCTCAGGCCTTTGGTGCTGTTCTGTCAGTGTTCCACTTTGGTATTCTGGACTACATACTCTCACCCCTGAAAGAAGTTGGGTGACAAATAGGTTGGCCAGTGTTTCATCACTCTGAGTGTGTGTGTGTAGCTGTGCGTTATCGTCAACATTGAGGCTGCATAACCATGCTCTTTCTCCTGTGTGGGATTCCAGAGAGTGTTAAAGGCCTGTTATAGTGAGAGGCACATACCTGGCTGCTGTGGTATACTGCTATGTTCTACCGATGTACCTTCAACCCATTGACTGTTATCCCTGTTCCCGGACTTCCAAATGCTTGTGACGACACAACACATGAACCTGTGGATGTCCATTGACTATCTCTCCTCTCTGTCCTGTCCAGGCCTGGTGGATGACAAAAATCGTGTCCACTGATGTGTGGGCCAGGTGGATACTGACCAATGGAACCTGGAGCTCCAATGATCTCCCCGGCCAGTACCCTCAAGGTAAGCCTGGGCCATACTGAACCGCTGGGCTAAAATGCAAGGAAACATTCTCTGTGAAAAAGAAAACAGCACTGCAGGAAATTAGCATTGCTCCTGGATATACAGTATATGTAAATATCATCCTACATGTGAATTAAATGTTTTCTTTATGTCTCAATTCACCCCAAGATATACATTTTTGCAGCACAGAAACAGGAACAGTGTAGTTTCTCCAGGATGTGGGTTTACTGCGCTGGAGGTTTGGTTGAATTCAGGGTAGAGCTCCATAACAACTGCCATCTCTAACCTGTTTCTATGTGTCTGTCAGTGTGAGGCATGATTGATCAGTAAAGCACTCTATTGCCCAATGAGGGAGAACAATGGCATTTTCTCATAGAGGAAACTGAACAGGGTGTGGCAGGATCAGAGACATGGTTGGGGCTGGTGGGGAGGTTCAGATTTGCTTGAGTACATACACTGAAAGTGCATTACAAATACATTGAGTCTGTGTGTAGACCTTTAGTGAATGTGTGGTCAAAAGTATATATGTAGCAATGTTGTAACTCTCATAAAGTGTTTTATTTGATTGCTGAGAAACCCTTTAACAACCTATGAAATGAACTCATCTTAAATCCTCTCATAAATATTCCTTAGCACACAATTTTCCAGATTAACATACTTTCATTGTGTCTCTAAAAAACAGAACTGCCCCTTTCACCTCTGCATTCCAGAGCGTGACACAACACTGTTTCGTTAATATGGTGTTGATTTCTGGGTGTGTCTGTTCTGTAAATAGTCCTTACTCAGTGTCTGTCTCTGTCTCCCTCTACAGAATACCTCCAGGCAGTGCAGGCTAGCTCCATCCTGGCCTGCATATTCTCTTCCCTTGGCCTGTTTGTGTTTGTGGGACAGCTCTTCACTCTGTCAAAGGGACAGAGATTCACCTTCTCTGGCATCTTCCAGCTCCTAGCCTGTACGTATTGCCCTAAACACTTTCAATCTTCAACCTCTTAAACAACTAGTTCTGTCTTTGCTTGATGTTTGTCCCTCCCTCCCTCCCTCCAGGCCTGTGCATCATGATCGCTGCCTCCATCTACACAGACATCTTTCACAAGAATGAATCGGATGGTTGGTATGGCCACTCCTTCATTCTGGCCTGGATCTCCTTTGCGTTCACCTTCATCTCCAGTATAATCTACTTTGTCCTGCGAAAGAAGACCGCAAACTAGAAGCAGAAGACAAGCCCAAACCCAAGGGACAGGCTCAATATCTTACGATCTGATTGTTTTTTGTACAATTAGGTATGGATATGAGTGTGGGATACAAAAGGGGAGTTATCCACAGATTTTCTGGCTTGAATTTTGATTAATGGATCTCTTTTGGTTCCCTGAAGTGTGTCTAAACATATTGTTATAACTTACCTGTCCTGCCCACATAGCTATAACTTACCGGTCCTGCCCACAGTTATAACTTACCTGTCCTGCCCACATAGCTATAACTTACCGGTCCTGCCCACAGTTATAACTTACCTGTCCTGCCCACATAGCTATAACTTACCTGTCCTGCCCACATAGCTATAACCTACCCATCCTGCCCACATAGTAATAACCTACCCATCCTGCCCACATAGTAATAACCTACCTGTCCTGCCCACATAGTAATAACCTACCTGTCCTGCCCACATGGTAATAACCTACCTGTCCTGCCCACATGGTAATAACCTACCTGTCCTGCCCACATAGTAATAACCTACCTGTCCTGCCCACATGGTAATAACCTACCTGTCCTGCCCACATGGTAATAACCTACCTGTCCTGCCCACATAGTAATAACCTACCTGTCCTGCCCACATGGTAATAACCTACCTGTCCTGCCCACATGGTAATAACCTACCTGTCCTGCCCACATAGTAATAACCTACCTGTCCTGCCCACATGGTAATAACCTACCTGTCCTGCCCACATGGTAATAACCTACCTGTCCTGCCCACATAGTAATAACCTACCTGTCCTGCCCACATGGTAATAACCTACCTGTCCTGCCCACATGGTAATAACCTACCTGTCCTGCCCACATAGTAATAACCTACCTGTCCTGCCCACATGGTAATAACCTACCTGTCCTGCCCACATGGTAATAACCTACCTGTCCTGCCCACATGGTAATAACCTACCTGTCCTGCCCACATAGTAATAACCTACCTGTCCTGCCCACATGGTAATAACCTACCTGTCCTGCCCACATGGTAATAACCTACCTGTCCTGCCCACATGGTAATAACCTACCTGTCCTGCCCACATAGTAATAACCTACCTGTCCTGCCCACATGGTAATAACCTACCTGTCCTGCCCACATAGTAATAACCTACCTGTCCTGCCCACATAGTAATAACCTACCTGTCCTGCCCACATGGTAATAACCTACCTGTCCTGCCCACATGGTAATAACCTACCTGTCCTGCCCACATAGTAATAACCCTACTCATATATTCGTTGGAGAAGGTACAGGGCAGTCAGAGTTTTGACCGACAGTATCTCATTATTTCAGAATCATAGTCCTGAACTATTCTTGCTTACGTTTGATTTATTTCTCAATTAGGCTCATAATAAAACAAGGCCAAAACTCTCAAAACCAGAAGAATGAATTGACTAGTGCCACAAACAGAATCCAATTTGAGAAACTGTCAACGATCATTACCCCGTTTGACTTACAGCCCTACTGTAGTGTGCTGAATAAGACAAAAATATGATGTATTCGCCAATGTCCATACATTGAATGGAACATTAGTACTAACCTCACTGCTAAATGGACCACTCCTCTTTTTAGTTATGTAATTATTGTTGCCAATTATTTTATGCTTTGTACCATTAGTCTTATTGTGTAGGTTAACTTCCGTTTGTCTGAATCAACCTATCCCCCAGACACACCCATGGACTGACAGACAGACGGATAGATCTTGAGTGCCTTGAAATCTGACAGAGCATATTTGCTCGCTGCACATTGAGATATATGTGTAAATATGAACATGTTTGGTTCCACATTGTGCTTTGTATGTCTAATGCAATTTTATTTTTGTTACTATTATCAGTATGATAATAATTTGTATTAAAACCTGATTGAAATCTAATTTCTCCTGTCAATTCTAAACAATTCAATATTAATCAGAATTGGTGAAGGAGGACAGATTGCAGGAAGATGAATGATACCTAGTCACTGGTAGAGGGGCACCACAGTCAAACTGACAGAAGGCATACTAGTCTGTGAATGAAATCATTTTGCACATTTTCATAAAGTTTTATTGACAGCATGCATACAAGTTTGGACAGAGAGCTTCAGACTACTTCACACTGATTTGCTCTGTCAAAATCCAAATGCATGTTGGCTCATAGGTAAGTATCACACACATACAGTCAAAGTGGGCTGTACTCCTCATCTGAGTACTCCCTCCCCTCTTCCTCCATCTCTCTGCCCCTGTCCTCTGAGTAGTACTGGGGTGTGTAACTGTGGACGGACAGGGGTAGAGTGATGGAGGGAGAGGGGAGGGAGTGGCGGTGATAGGGGGACAGGGGAGCAGGGTGGGACGGGGGAGGTGGGAAGTATTCAGGGTGGGGGAGTGTGTAGCAGTGGGGGAGGGAGAGGGAGTGGGTGAGTGGGCGGGGTGATGAGGTTGGGGGTGGCGAAGGGGAGTCATAGTAGGGTGACAGGGGTGAGAGTTCTGGGGATGGTGAGGACATACAGGGATGAGGGGGCGGAGGGCAGTAGTAGGGGGCCGGGGCTAGCAGGGGCTCTATGTCAGGGAATCGAGGGGGGTACAGGCGGGCTTTGCGCCTACGCTCCATTACAGTCTTCTTGGTGTAGTTGTTGAGGGTGGAGACTCCTGACAACATGCAGCAGGTAAAGGCCAGCCATGCCACACTAAGACAGAAACATAGAGTAGAGAGACAGGAGCAGCAAGGAGGATCGTGTTATTCTGAACCCATGTGTGGAAGCCTACAAACATATTTCATACCCTTATCTTACTAAAACACAATTGCTACAAGGCATATGCGATATTGAGACCAAAGAATCAGGAGAGCACACTGAAGATCAGAGAATAAGTAGTGGTACAGTAGTAAACAGTGTGTGTGTGCAGACTCACTAAAAGCCCCAGGAGTAGCCATAGCTGTGTGGTTTGAAGTCCTCTGGACCCATAGAGGCAGTAGTCTGAAACACCTGCATGAACATCATGTGAGCCACCATTCCCAGTAACCCTAAGAGAATTAAACAGACATTTAAAGCTTTTATATGGATTCCATCAGAGGGACATTTTTATTTATCATACAAGCACTGATTTCACTAATAGCTTTATTAAAGATAGTTTTACTTGTAATGACTGTGATGTGTGGTTGTCTTACCTACCTTAGTTGGGACGCACTGGTTGTAAGTTGCTCTGCATAAGAGCTTCTGCTATAACAGGTTTTCCCAAACTCGGTTCTGGGGGCCCCGCCCCCGGGTGCACATTTTGGTTTATGCCCTAGCACTACACTGATGACTCAAATCATTAAAGCTTGATGACTAGTTGGTTACTTGAATCAGCTTTATGGACGACGACTCAGAACCGAGTTTGGGAAACCCAATGCTAATTGATAAAAAAAAGAAATTCAAATGTGTACCTCCTAATATAGTGAAGACTGCAGAGTAGGCATTGAGGAGCTGTCCCCAGATCTGTGAGGGCCAAAAGGCATCCATACACAACTGAAGAGACAGCAGCACACAGCTGATACACAGCAGCCCAACATACATGAGCTCCATTGACACCGACAACCACAACATTCCTGCAGGGAGAGAGAGGACGATTACAGTACAACTGTGTCATGACTGTGCAATGTGTACCAACATACAATCTTGACACTGCAGAATCATTTACCTTTTTCACCCCCTGGAGTTAAAGAAAGAAAACTGCGACACTTTTCCTCTAAAAAAGAAAATACATTATTATTTCATGAATAAAATCATGATCATCTATCAGACAAGGTACATTTATGTGTGCGACAGATTACATACATAGTATCAGGAATAGTGGTCCTTGAGAAAACCTTTCTACCCAATGGGCACACATAATTTCAACTTGAATAATTGGGTAATATTTGGTTTAGACAGTTGTTCCAATGTGTTATCACTGTGCTTTCAACCATCTAACAGCACAACCAAATGTCCGATCTTTGGTTCATTTGTACTACAGTTTGTGTTATCACTGTGTTTCATCTAACAGCAGAAGCAAATGACCTGGATTGCAGTTAAATAACATTAAAAAGGTAGGTTTAACAGAGAAAATGAAATGTAACCATACTTTAAAAGTCATGTATCATCACTAATACTATTTAGGCCTGTATAGCATCTGCAATTCAACCAAAATATAGACAATA
The DNA here is from genome assembly GCF_036934945.1 of Oncorhynchus masou masou. NCBI lineage: Eukaryota > Metazoa > Chordata > Actinopteri > Salmoniformes > Salmonidae > Oncorhynchus > Oncorhynchus masou. The sequence continues at coordinate 12,158,839 of NC_088225.1, read as the reverse complement.
CATACAGTAGAGGCTTAGGGTTTCAAGCTTTGGTTGATTTGAAATGTAATCTTCAAGTTAATCATTAACATGTTGGATTCACATCTCCGTCTAAACCAAACATCTAAGTTAAAGAACAGGACTTAAATAAGTGCATTTAAAGTTTGATTGAATTAGATTTAGTCCTATTCTTTATTTAGATCTTTGGTTTAGATGGAGATTTGAATCCAACATTTAAATGATTAATTTGGAGACAAATTAGCTCTATCAAGTCTTGTCCAGCCCCAGCTTTAGGGTGTTGAGTTCAGTCAAGGCGGGGAGTTGAATAATATAAACCTTTCTCTCTACCTGGTCATAATCCATAATTAAGTCATGCTGTTAGAATCTAAATCCCCCTGAACAGAGCACCGATAATAATCCTCTTTATAGAGTGCAAGAGCTCTCACACACACACACACACACACACACACACACACACACACACACACACACACACACACACACACACACACACACACACACACACACACACACACACACACACACACACACACACACACACACACACTCTCTCTCTCATTGCGTTTAATCTCACCAGCGATATTCATTTTGATCCTCGCTTCCCATTGTTACATTACTGTGTGACTGCAACTCCCCCACTTTGAACCCACTATATTCAACTCTTGGGCACAATCCTAGAGGTATTAAAGTTCCAACCATTTTCACCCCCCCCAAAGTCTCACCCCAGGCGTCAGTGTAGATGTTCTCCTCACAGCTCATCCACATGCCTGCATGGAAGGCAGGGAAGACGAAGCGGTCGTCCCCCGTCTCCCAGGAGAACTGGATGGAGGTGGAGTTATGCGAGACCCCGGGCACAGGTATGCATTTGGTCAGTTTGTTGGCCGAGCAGAGGGGCTTGGGGACCTTCTGACTGCCCTCACACCAGTAGGACGACAAGAGGGCCATGGCCCCCAGGACCAGAGACACTAGCGTCTGGAAGAAGGTGAGCTTGGGGGACCGTACCCAGGACAGAAACGACATGATGAAGGGAGCGAGAGGGAACCTGGGGTGGGAGGAGGTGTTGGAGAGGGGGAGAAGAGAGAAGTTGTATTTTAACAGCTGGTCAAACACTCCCTCAGTCTATACTATATAATGACAAAGGTAGACGGGCCCACTTCAGACACAGACTCTGTCAGAGCACTCAACATGACAGGAATCAGATATGGACGTTGACAAAGGCTGCACTGTGAGGCTCGACTCCAGCTCAGTTTTAAACAGTATTAAGATAGTTGAGAGAGAGCATATGGAAAAGGAAAAGAAAGTATTCAGAGGAATTGCCAACCCAACTGAAAGAAAACAATCTAATCCCCCAAAGTCTTTCCTTGCTTGGACACCCCTCACCCCACTTTATTTTGCCCTCCACACATAATCGGAAGAGGAAGTGTAAACTCTAACATAGCCTATTAGCTACAAAGGTAACTCCAAACACATTTTCAATAAGAGCAGCTGTTTAGCTGGTTAAACAAAAGTTAGACATGTGTTGGGAAACACTTATGTCTAAGTTAAGAAAGCTTACCAGCAGCCAGGGGCACTTTCCGTACTGGTAGCTTATTCGTAGGTGCTTTTTCAAAGCCTGTGAGAGACTCCAGTAAGTTTAATACCAAATACAATATAAACTCTGTTTACAGTGCATCCGGAAACTATTCAGACACCTTGACTTTTCCCACATTTTGTTACATTACAGCCTTATTCTAAAATGCGGGTAGCCTCGTGGTTAGAGCAGGTAGCCTCGTGGTTAGAGCAGGTAGCCTCGTGGTTAGAGCAGGTAGCCTCGTGGTTAGAGCAGGTAGCCTAGTGGTTAGAGCAGGTAGCCTCGTGGTTAGAGCAGGTAGCCTAGTGGGTAGCCTAGTGGTTAGAGCAGGTAGCCTAGTGGTTAGAGCAGGTAGCCTAGTGGTTAGAGCAGGTAGCCAAGTGGTTAGAGCAGGTAGCCTAGTGGTTAGAGCAGGTAGCCTAGTGGTTAGAGCAGGTAGCCTAGTGGTTAGAGCAGGTAGCCTAGTGGGTAGCCTAGTGGTTAGAGCAGGTAGCCTAGTGGTTAGAGCAGGTAGCCTAGTGGCTAGAGCGTTGGGCCAGTCACCGAAAGGTTGCTGGACAAAAAACCCAATTTTTTTAAAATAAAAAATGAATAAATCTATTTCACCTTTATTT